>NC_048570.1:78615437-78915437 GCF_013265735.2 Oncorhynchus mykiss | reverse complement strand
GAGACATCTTTATATCTGTGCCATCATAGTGTCTGTGCCAGCATGGGCTGCACCATTGAGGCTACAACCATAAAAATCCCCACCTAGTTTACTACTTTGACTATTTTTTAAATGCTGGAAGAGCTCAATGGCCCTTCACTGGTATACTATTATACCCAAAGCTACTTTGGGTTTACTAACATTTTATTTGGCCATTTTTATTGTTTAGAAATGTGGTTGGTACTCTCTTCATTCGCAGGACTTTATCCTGCTAACTGTTCCAAATGTCTGAACTGAATTTGGTAAAAGGGCTTTAATGTACTCTGCTCCATCTGCTTGGAAGCCTTACAAAATACTTACAAAATACTTTTAAACTGGAAGAACTTGTCCTGATTGGTGTTTATAAATCACTGATGATGGATTTTGAGGCTGATTCCAATATCTGTTTTTAATGAGCTGTTTTATGATTTTGTTATACTCCTGTGAATTCTATGGTTTTTACTAAATTATTTGTAGTTTTTCATGTCTGTCTTTAATTGTGAAAATACTTGGTGCAGCCTATCATGGCCAGGATGCCCTTGAAAAAGATATTTCAAATCTCAATGAGCCCTTGCTGGTTAAATAAAGGTTAAATAAATAAAATGTCTCTGCCCAGGCTAAAACTGCCTTTTGACCACTAGAGGTCTCTCCGCTGCCAGAAACAGTTCTTTAAAATAGTCCAAATTAATCTAAGATAAATCATGAAATCTGTCATAAATGTACGTTTTTGCCGAGGTCTTATTCGCGCACATTTACATCTAACTAAGCTTTTTGGTGCTGTATTTCTCAAGTGAAAATATATGCATGAAAACGAGTCGTCTCTCGTTCAATGAAAACAAACACTTAATTGAAGAATCCCGTCCATATTTCCTACTCCAACTAGGAGTTGTACTGTTGACAAATCATTGACGAAGGGCGTAGACTTCGGCTACCGAACTTGGATTTGCATGGAAAAAATATTTCTCAAACAGCTGAAAAAAAATACCTGCCCGAACAACAAAGCAAAGTCACAAAATTGTCACAATATACAGAACCAGCCAAAAGTTGGACATACCTACTCATTCCAGGTTTTTTACAACGTAGAATAATAGTAAAGACATCAAACTATGAAATAACACATGGAATCATGTAGTAACCAAAAAAGTGTCAAACAAATCTAAATATATTTTATATTTGAGATTCTTTATTGTAGCCACCTTGATAACAGCCGCTTGGTGACAGCTTTGCACACGCTTGGCATTCTCTCAACCATCTTCATGGTAGTCACCTGGAATGCATTTCAATTAACAGGTGTGCCTTCTTAAAAGTTAAATTGTAGAACATCTTTCCTTAATGTGTTTGAGCCAATCAGTTGTGTTGTGACAAGGTAGGGGTGGTATACAGAAGATAGCCCTATTTGGTAAAAGACCAAGTCCATATTCTGGCAAGAACAGCTCAAATAAGCAAAGAAAAACAACAGTAAATAATTTCTTTAAGACATGAAGGTCAGTCAATCCGTAAAATGTCAAGAACATAGAAAGTGTCTTCAAGTGCAGTTGCCAAAACCATCAAGCACTATGATGAAACTGGCTCTCATGAGGACTGCCACAGGAAAGGAAGACCCAGAGTTACCTCTGCTGCAGCCCAAATAAATGTTTCACAGAGTTCAAGTAACAGACACATCTCAACATCAACTGTTCAGAGGAGACTGTGAATCTGTTTTTCATAGTCGAATTGCTGCAAAGAAAACACTACTGAAGGTAACCAATAATAAGAAGAGACTTGCTTGGGCCATGAAACACAAGTAATGGATATTAGACCGGTGGAAATGTGTCCTTTGTTCTGCAGTCCAAATGGGAGATTTTTGGTTCCAACTGCCGTGTCTTTATGAGACGAGGTGTGGGTGAACACATGACCGCTGCATGTGTGGTTCTCACCGTAAAGCATGGAGGAGGTGCGATGGTGTGGGGGTGCTTTGCTGGTGACTGTCTGGGATTTATTTAGAATTCAAGGCACACTTAATCAGCATGGCTACCACGGCATTCTGCAGCGATACGCCATCCCATCTGGTTTGTACTTAGCGGGGCTATCATTTGTTTTTCAACAGGACAATGACCCAAAACACATCTCCAGGCTGTGTAAGGGCTATTTTACCAATGAGAGTGATGGAGTGCTGCATCGGATGACCTGGCCTCCACAATCACCTGACCTCAACCCAATTGAGATGGTTTGGGATGAGTTGGACCGTAGAGTGAAGGAAAAGCAGCCAACAAGTTCTCAGCATATGTGGGAACTCCAAGACTGTTGGAAAAGCATCATGAAGCTGGTTGAAAGAATGCCAAGAGTGTGCAAAGCTGTCATCAAGGCAAAGGATGGCTACTTTGAAGAATCTAACATATATTTTTATGTTTTATTATTCCATATGTGTTATTTCATAGTTTTGCTGTCGTCACTATTATTCTACAATGTAGAAAATAGTAAAAATAAAGAAAAACCCTTGAATGAGTAGGTGTGTCCAAACTTATGAATGGTACTGTATGTGCAAACTGTTTAGACTGGGAAGCATATGGTAAGATTTACAAGGAACCATCAGAAATAACAAATATTGTATAGTATTTTATACTGTTAGAAAATAAGCGTTACAATGGTTGAGATGGTATGAGTAAGACTCACGAGGTGAAGGATACGGCACACACATTTAAGAATAAATTATATTTATTGATAAATTAAATCATTGAATACACCAGTCTTCATTCTGTGATAAAAAATATTCAGTCTTAATTGGGAGTAACAACAGAAATACAGAAGACATGCTTACAGAGACCGATCCATATGCATGGCCATGAGACAGTAAGGGAGCTAACAGAAGGACATTGCAGAGGCTGTCTGGGTGTTCCTAACACTGGAGTCATTGGGGACGTTCCAGGTCGTCTTCATTGCAGTCACATGCTCAGATTGTCAGATCTTACCACCTGGATCGCTAGTATTCATTGGTGCACACACCGTAGGAAAATGTCTTGCAAAGAAAAAATTAAGTTAAGGTAGTCCCTCCCTGTTTGTTTCTTCAGTTTGGTTTCTAGTGAATACGACCCCTGGAGACATGTTTGCACATCTCCGGAACCACACTGATATGATATTGCTATTGATTTATAGCGATCTTTTGAGATGTGAAGCATGACTGCAACAACCTGGAACGCACCCATTGCAATCAACACTGAGCTGCATGTTACTGCTACACCATCTTCTCATCATCATCTCATCCCATGCATTAAAGAAGCTAGGTTCACCAGTATAACGGTACGTAGGCAAATCATGAAAAACATGTCACTTGAATATCCAGTGATCCTATATGGAAAGACAGGAGAACACATCAAAACAAACCGAAAAACATCACTTACTTTTTCTGTCTGTAGCTGCCCACATTGATTTCAACATTGAATTATTTTCAAATGTTTTCATTATTGCTCAAATAAGGTTGTATTGTTTGTCATACACATTGAACTGAAATTCAAAGTTGCGAACTGAGATCTAAAAATCTAAATATTCTGCCTTGACTGGCCTTCCACAACTTCAAACAAAATCAATCACTTTAATCTGATACACCAATCAGGGACCAACCACTTATCATTATCTTAATATTGCTGCATAGCAGACCACATTAATTCATAAATCTATATTATTTATTAAACCCACCATACACTAGTCTACTGAGGGATTATAACATTAAAACAATATTATGTCTGATAGGATTGTGCTGATGCAAAACCAAATTATGATGTAGAAATATATTTTTATCTTGAGTCTACATAGGATTGCAAAATTTCAGATCACTTTACCAGAATTCCAGAATTCCTGTAACAAGGATTCCGGATTTTCTGCTTCCAGTAATATTCCAACTGGGATTCCTGGAAAGCATGGTAATTTGGGGACATTTTCCAGAATTTTTAAACCCTAAGTCGATGCAATTCCCTCTCTCAACTTGTTTATTCTAAGCCAACAGATAGAGTGCCGGCTAAGGACAATATAATAGAAACTTGCAGTGATTATCATTGTCCTGTTCTGCAGCTCTTCACTAGTCAACCCTCTCCCAAACCCTCCTCAGGAACTCTAGATCTCGTGTGAAGTACCACTGAGGCTGCAGAGAGGTATCTTTGGTAGACATGTAAAGACAGTGTGAAAATGAGAGGGTATAATGCTCCCTTAGGTGGATTTGGAGGTAAACCTGACAAAAACGTTCCCTGGCCCAGATTAAACCGATTCCTAGACTACAAAGCACTTTGAATGGAGATGCACCATTAAGGATGCCATAGCTCAGGTGTAGGCTTAATATGGGTCCGGGAAACCGTCCCTGAATCTCTACCTACTTTTCTTTGAATTCTAGTCCTCATCTGAATCACTGCGCTAAAACAGTATCATTGTCAATGATAAAAAATAACATTAGTTCAGTTAAAATAGGTTATACAAGGAAAACTCTAAATATAAGGAGACTCTACTTTGTACAAAATAATTCAGCAGGACTTCAATATATTCAACATTTTAAAATAACCCAATGCATTAGCACAACTACAAGTTGAAATGTATTTTTCACCTAGGCATGTTCACAGCAGGCATTTTCATTTTCTTATACCTTTGGAAAATAACCAGAATTATTTATTTCAAAGTGCACATTTAATAAACTAAAATGTACCATATCCAACCGTAAAATACTCATTGTTTTTATCGTTATAGTATTGCACATCTAGTCAGTGTTTTCAAGAGGTTGACCACTGTGTTCTACCCCCTACTGTACTTTCCAGGTCACATGATAATAACAAAGAACACCATTGCATCTAGTTTGATTGAAAGTTTTTTTTTTTAAACTCATGATTGCTAGTTTTTATACATTGATTAAAATAATTGGTAACAGTATTCTATCTGATGCCATTTGAAATCAGAAAACACCACAATTCCATTTATTTGGTTTATAGTTTTGATGTACTGTATGACTGTCTCTTGATTGTTCCATGCCAATTTGTAATGATGTTTAACTAACAAACAAACTATAAACCAAGTTTAAGACACCCACAGTCATTACACAGATATTTTTCAACATTCTTACAAGACAGTATAGTACACTGAGTGTACAAAACATTAAGAACACCTACTCTTTCCATGACATAGACTCACCAGGTGAAAGCCTCCCTTATTGATGTCACTAGTTAAATCTACTTCAATCAGTGTAGATGAAGGGGAGGAGACAGGTTATAGAATTATTTTTAAGCCTCGAGACAATTGAGACATGGATTGTGTATGGGTGCCATTCAGAGGGTGAATGGGCAAGACAAAAGATTTAAGTGCCCTTGAATGGGGTATGGTAGTAGGTGCCAGGCACACCAGTTTGTGTCATGAACTGCAACGCTGCTGGGGTTTTCATGCTCAACAGTTCCCCGTGTGTATCAAGAAGGGTCCACCACCCAAAGGACATCCAGCTAATTTGACTGTGGGAAGCATTGGAGTCAACATGGGCCAGCATCCATGTGGAACGCTTTCAACACCTTGTTGAGTTCATGCCCCGGCGAATTGAGACTGTTCCTAATGTTTGGTATACTCAGTGTATATGTACAGTACCAGTCAAAAGTTTGGGCATACGTACTCATTGAAGGGTTTTTCTTCATTTTTACTATTTTCTACATTGTAGAATAATAGTGAAGACATCAAAACTACGAAATAACACATGTAGTAACCAAAAAAGTGTTTTACAAATCAAAGATTTGGATTCGATTCTTCAAAGTAGCCACCCTTTGCATTGGTGACAGCTTTGCACACTCTTGGCATTCTCTCAAAAAGCTTCACCTAGAATGTTATTCCAACAGGAGTTCCCACATATGCTGAGCACTTCATGGCTGCTTTTTATTCATTCTGCAAAGGGTGGCTACTTTGAAGAATGTAAAATATATTTGTATTTGTTTTGGTTACTACATGATTCCATATGTGTTATTTCATAGTAGAAAATAGTAAAAATAAAGAAAAACACTGGAATGAGTAGGTGTGTCCAAACTTTTGAATGGTACTGTACATTCAAAAACGTACCTTTTTACATCTTCTATTGAATATCATATCTTTGTTTCTTTGTCAGACTCCAGACTTCAGTACTCCTGCCAGTAGAAATGTTTCTCCTCCAATAGCAGCCCAAATGAAAGTTTCAGCAGCATTAGAATGATTATCATGGATGTTTTAGATGTTGACCCCAAATGAGTAAAAGGCATGGTTTTTCATCTCTCTCTCTCATCCTTTCTCAGCTCAAACAGTACACAACTCAACACTTCACACCTCTGTTTTTATATCAATGTCCATCTAATATATTTGTATCCATCTTATTATTTTACCGTTTTTTTCTCTCTTACAATTGATGTTCATATGAAGTAATAGAAAATAAAGGCAACTGTTGTTGTTCTGTTGGTTGAATAATATGTGTTTCCTCCCAGGCCTATAACAGACCTCAGATGTCTCATTTTATGTCGTTTTATAACTCTGTTGCCTTGTCTCTTGGTAAAAAATAAAGTACCTTGAAATGACCTGAATTTCCAAAGTAAAACATGAGCTCAGAAAATGTCCTCCGTTCAGTCTGATGGTTAGAAAAGGGAAGAGGGTCAGCGAAGGGGGCGGTCCTTGGCTTGTAACAGGAAGTGACTTGTGGGAGAAGCTTGAAGGTCAATTCCCATTCAGATGGAGCAGCCCTCCCTTCCTGTCTACAGCCTTCCTTGACTTCTTCCTATCCTCCATCCATCCTTCGCGTACGTCCTCTCAGAGGCCTCTTTTTCATTCACTCCTCTTTCTCTCCCTCCATCGCTCAGTCTTTCTCACTTGTCTATAAGGAAGCCTCCCATCCAGCGGAACTTGCAGGCAACCCACCGTCTGAGAGGGCAGAAATACTCAAAGTGGAACTGCTGGAACTCAGGCGTCTTGCGTATGTCCCGGAGGAAGGCGATGTCCAGGTCAGACTCAGTCAGCATGATAAGGAGGGAGAGCAGGGCAAACAGCAGTCCCATGGTCACCAGGAACATACGCAACACACTCAGGATGAACTTATGTAGCTCCTGCACCTCCTTATTAGGGAGAGACTTCCTGGTCCGACCCAGCCGAAGCACTCTGCCGTCGGGGCCAAACTCAGCCACCTGTCCCTCAGGAGTCCCGGCCTCCGACTCCTCCTCTTCGATGCTGCAGGGGGCTCCATTAGGGTGGCGTGCCACAGCTAGCTCCAGGCTGTGTTCGGCCATGGGGGTGGGCAGCACACTGTCTGAGGGACAGTAGGCCTCGTCAGAGATGACCCGCTGGGATGACCCGCCCTCGCCGGCATCTGTTGTGTGGTGACGGTGTCGCGGCATGAAGGAGTCGCCGTGGGAGACGGAACGCACGGGCGTGGAGTGGGCGGAGTCTCGTAGGGACTCCAGGCCTGAGAGAGATAGAGATAGTAGAAGAAACATCAAACTCAGAGCTGTGAAAATGTATCCCATCATAAAGACAATGAGCAACAACTCCTATTACACAAATAGTGAATCCACATAACAGATATTGTGTCTCTCAGTTCAGTGTTCAGATCTAGTTATTCATGTCAATCCCTGAGTCAGGAGACCTTTGGGATGAGAGGCAGGATCTCCTCTGTAACCCAGAGTGTTAATGTGAAAATAGAGAGCTCAGCCAGAATTTAAAACGATCCAGGGGGAGAATCAGAGTCCTCATGGAAGATCATAGGTTTCACTCTCACACACATTCGCTGTAGGTTGTAGATACTACCTTGTCCTGCTAAATAGAATATGTTCCATTGATCAAGTCAAACACAGAGGAACAAAGGTGTTCTAATCCAGTAGGCCCCTCTGACCTAGATATTCATAGGTTTCACCTCCATCACTTGGTCGCGTCATGCCATTGTTATGAACGTTCTCAATTCAGCCTCCATCAGTAGCGCCACAGTGGTGCCCTAAAATCCTGTTATACCCAGTCATTCTGGACAGAGGCTAACGATTGTTTAGTCTAAATTACACTATACTGCTTAGAAATACGCAGATATTGCTAAAGTAGTCAAATGTTTAGTAGGAAACAACTTTTCCAGCATTATCATGTTGTCAAATTTACTTTAGACATGGCAATGTTGTCATTAGCTAGCTAAGTTCATCAAACATAGCTAGTAATGCTAACGGTAGCTAGCTAAAATCCGGTGTCCACTCAATCTTAGCTAGCTAGCTAAAGCTATACTACAGTCATGGCCAAAAGTTTTGACAATGACACAAATATAAATTTTCACAAAGTCTGCTGCCTCAGTTTGTATGATGGCAATTTGCATATACTCCAGAATGTTATGAAGTGTGATCAGATGAATTGCAATGAATTGCAAAGTCCCTCTTTGCCATTCAAATGAACTGAATCCCCCCCAAAAACATTTCCACTGCATTTCAGCCCGGCCACAAAAGGACCAGCTGACATCATGTCAGTGATTCTCTCGTTAACACAGGTGTGAGTGTTGACGAGGACAAGGCTGGAGATCACTCTGTCATGCTGATTGAGTTTGAATAACAGACTGGAAGCTTCTAAAGGAGGTTGGTGCTTGGAATCATTGTTCTTCCTCTGTCAACTATGGTTACCTGCAAGGAAACACGTGCCGTCATCATTGCTTTGCACAAAAAGGGCTTCACAGGCACGGATAAAGCTGCCAGTAAGATTGCATCTAAATCAACCATTTATCAGATCATCAATAACTTCAAAGAGAGCGGTTCAAAATTTGTGAAGAAGGCTTCAGGGCGCCCAAGAAAGTCCAGCAAGCACCAGGACCGTCTCCTAAAGTTGATTCAGCTGCGGGATCGGAGCACCACCAGTACAGAGCTTGCTCAGGAATGTCAGCAGGCAGGTGTGAGTGCATCTGCACGCACAGTGAGGCGAATACTTTTGGAGGATGGCCTGGTGTCAAGAAGGGCATCAAAGAAGCCACTTCTCTCCAGGAAAAACATCAGGGGCAGACTGATATTCTGCAAAAGGTACAGGGATTGGACTGGGGACTGGGGTAAAGTCATTTTCTCTGATGAATCCCCTTACCGATTGTTTGGGGCATCCAGAAAAAAGCTTGTCTGGAGAAGACAAGGTGAGCGCTACCATCAGTCCTGTGTCATGCCAACAGTAAAGCATCCTGAGACCATTCATGTGTGGGGTTGCTTCTCAGCCAAGGGAGTCGGCTCACTCACAATTCTGCCTCGAACACAGCCATGAATAAAGAATGGTACCAACACATCCTCAGAGAGCAACTTCTCCCAACCATCCAGGAACAGTTTGGTGACAAACAATGCCTTTTCCAGCATGACGGAGAACCTTGCCATAAGGCAGAAGTGATAACTAAGTGGCTCGGGGAACAAAACATCGATATTTTGGGTCCATGGCTAGGAAACTCCCCAGACCTTAATCCCATTGAGAACTTGTGGTCAATCCTCAAGAGGCGGGTGGACAAACAAAAACCCACAAATTCTGACAAACTCCAAGCATTGATTATGCAAGAATGGGCTGCCATCAGTGTGGCCCAGAAGTTTATTGACAGCATGCCAGGGCGGATTGCAGAGGTCTTGAATAAGAAGGGTCAACACTGCAAATATTGACTCTTTGCATCAACTTCATGTAATTGTCAGTAAAAGCCTTTGACACTTATGAAATGCTTGTAATTATTATTCAGTATTCCATAGTAACATCTGACAAAAAATATCTAAAGACACTGAGGCAGCAGACTTTGTGAAAATTAATATTTGTGTCATTCTCAAAACCTTTGGCCACGACTGTACATGTAAAGTCCATCTGGCAACATCAAAATGATGACAATGATGATGACAATGCCTGATTTTGAATGGCATTGTACTTCCAAGCCACTTTGATGAAATCTTCATCATCACTCATTGACAATGCATTGAGTAAATTGCTTAGTTAGGCATTAGTCCAAAAAAAAACATTCAAAAAAATATTGTGATGAAACATGCAACCCATGAATACCTGGAATACCCCAACCAATCCTCTCCAAATGCTCCACTACACTGCTACACAACAGACATGCAATGCAGCCACTGATGTCACTCTACAACACTACTAACATGACCTTAAAACAAATCAACTCAGAATCAAAGCCGTCGGCCATAACATTTACTCGAGACAACATTTCGCACAACACCAGACCCAAACCAAATACTTCTGTCTAGCCGCATGCCATCGTTCCATCTCTAATGGAAACAGGGAATCTGAGAAGGAAGAGGTTCCTCGAATGCTTCTTGTGTTACCCCAGACTCCAGGGTCATGGCTTCCAAAGCTGTTTCAAAGCAATGTTACTAAGATCTGTAACACTAGATGGAGGAATCTGTGCCATGATGATGTACTTGCTCTTTAAGATGTGTAAGTGTAACCCTGGATGGTTTAGTAAGGGATTCTGGATCCTGTGCCATGATGATGAGGTCCTTTACCTTCGGAGGAGCTACCTGGCCTGTTGGAGCCATAACCAGGAGGTGTTACGCTCAGCCTGGACGAAGCCCTGGAGGCCTCTGCGGACCCAAACCCGGAGGCTGAGGGTGCCCCAGGGAGGGCAGGGAAGATGGGTATGGCCCCCAGAACCTTGCCCATGAGTCTGGGCCCCAGCTGGAGGACGCGGACCTTCATATCACGGTAGCAGTGGTTGATCATGCACAGATGCACATTCACCTTTGTCTCGATCCGGATCAGGCATTTCACCATGGTGGCTGTTGAAGGAGTGAATAAGTGCACTCTACCGGCGTCCAAGTTACCACTGTCCTACAACTGCCCTACTAACGTCCTACCACTGTCCTACAACTGCCCTACTAACATCCTACCACCGTCCTACCACCCTACTCTTCCCCTGTGTCTGTCGCTCTACTTTTGTCCCTTGTCCCCTGTCTGCTGTTGTCCCCTTTCCCTTTGTCCTTGTGACTGGCGATTGCTGGCTACACTACACAACTCTGTCTCTATGACAGCCAGGCAGGCTGGGAGAGTGACTGGCAGCATCCTGAGATCAGGAATGTGGCCCAATTGCAGTGTGGTTATCCTACCCCCCCACCCCCTAAAACTGTTACCCTTCTAACCATATGCTCCATAGTGACATACATGGAGAGGCCCTGACAGGAGCGCTATTTTTAGGCTGGGTATTATTACCACTGTAGATTCCAATGAAGAACAGGAAAGGTTTGGACAGGGTTGGAGGGGTTCAATATCAGGACCCGTCATTGTACAATACAATGCAACCGACATCATGTAGGTAAGTTGCTACTTCACTTACCTGTTTATACTGTAAAAGGGACTGTGAATGTTCTTTACAAACCAGCAAGGTGACTTTCTCCTGCCACAATAATACCTTAGTCACAGCAACTCTTGAGAGAATTGCAAGAATGACAAAGGAGAATAGATAATTGGTGCAGCCTTTGGTGTGTGTGTGTGTGTGTGTGTGTGTGTGTGTGTGTGTGTGTGTGTGTGTGTGTGTGTGTGTGTGTGTGTGTGTGTGTGTGTGTGTGGATTATGGATAAGCCTGAATGACACACACAACTGTTGCTCCGCTCTCATAGCAAAGGTACTTCTCAGGTTACTGCTCAAGCTGTGTGCGTCAGTGTGTGTGTGTGTGTGTGTGTGTGTGTGTGTGTGTGTTAAAAGCCTCCAGAATAGAGGCACTGTAAGGCTATAATATAATCCATTCAGACACTAAAGCAGTGAAGTACTATAGCAGCATAGACCTCAGACACGTTTAAATCTTATGGCAGCTGCTTTGTAAGGCACATCTAAAGTAAATGTAGGGTTTAAAGTAGCTCTGCTAGCGGTGCAGATGCAATCTGGGACCAGTTTACTAATGGACTAAAATGCACTTTCAATGGAGATTATTCATCGAGCATACTTTTCAGTCCAGGAGTAGGCTTTATCTGGGTCTGGCAAACCAGCCATCTGTGTGCTATAACGTTTTGTTACACACATGAGTAGACTTAATCCAGCCCTATCTATGTCTACTGTAAATTATTGTAACTGAGAGGGGAGAGGGGCCAGTGTGTGTTTTACCCTCCATGATGGAGATGTGTACAGCTCTCCGTCTTTGTCGGGGGACACTGGTCAGCCTTGGGCCGTGGGTGATGGAAGGACAGCTCCTACTGGGTACCAGACCAGCCCTGTAGAAACGTGTTACATGTTGGGGTTACAGGCATATGCTCTTAGAAAAAAGGGTTACAAAAGGGTTCTTCTGCTGTCCCTATAGGAGAACCCTTATTGATTCCAGGTAGAACCATTTTTGGTTAAAGGTAGAACCCTCTGTGGAAAGGGTTCTACATGAAACCGAAAAGGGTTCTATCTGGAAACAAATAGTTATTCAAAGAGTTCTCCTATGGGGACAGCTGAAGAACCCTTTAAGGTTCTAGATAGGATGATATATAGTGGAGGTAATTCAGCTGACAGTTTTATCCAAAGGGACTCACAGTCCAGTAACATATAGTGTGTATTCAGTACGTGGGCCATGTGGGAATTACACCATCTAGAGTTGTAAGCAACATGCTCAAACTAAGTGCCATGGGTAGCCCAATTCTGATATTGTTTTCAATAATTGGTCTTTTGACAAATCAGATCAGATCTGAAAAAGATCTGATGTGATTGGTCAAAAGGCCAATGAGTGGAAAAAAGATCAGAATTGGGCTACCTGTCTAAACACAGCCATGGTGTAACTCAGACATCAAACTAACTGCCATGGTGTAACTCAGACATCAAACTAACTGCCATGGTGTAACTCAGACATCAAAAGCACCAAGGCTCACCTGTGAATCTCTGGAGGTTCCCGTTTTATTTTGGCACTTTGCTCCATCACTTCCTTAGCAACCCTGCCACTGAGAGCCAACACAGAGGCAAAACATAACACTCAACCGTGCATTATCACCAAAAACTGAACTGAAGGATCCTCAAAACGTTACTTATAGCCAGTACATGTATTTACCTGTATCTGAATCTACTTCCTTTGAAGAACAGATTACTGCTGGACACCGTTCTGACCTGGCTGGACTTGTCCAACCTGTGAGTGAACAGAGACAAAGAGATTTAGCAATATAATAACATTGTAATAATAGCACATACACTACCGGTCAAAAGTTTTAGGACACCTACTCATTCAAGGGTTTACTTTATTTTTTACTATTTTCTACATTATAGTGATGACATCAAAACTGTAGTAACCAAAAAAGTCTTTAAAAAATCTAAATATATTTTATATTTGAGATTCTTCAAAGTAGCCACCCTTTGCCTTGATGGCAGCTTTGAACACTCTTGGCATTCTCTGAACCAGCTTCACCTGGAATGCATTTCCAACAGTCTTGAAGGAGTTCCCACATATGCTGAGCACTTGTTGGCTGCTTTTCCTTCACTCTGCTGTCCGACTCATCCCAAACTATCTCAATTTGTTTGAGGTTGGGGGATTGTGAAGGCCAGGTCATCTGTTGCAGCACTTCATCATTCTCCTTGGTAAAATAGCCCTTAAAGAGCCTGGAGGTGTGTTGGGTCATTGTCCTGTTGAAAAACAAATGATAGTCCCACTAAGCACAAACCAGATGGGATGGTGTATCGCTGCACAATGCTGCACCAGCCATGCTGGTTAAGTGTGCCTTGAATTCTAAATAAATCACAGACAGTGTCACCAGCAAAGCACCCCCAGACCATAACACCTCCTCCTCCATGCTTTACGGTGGCAAATACACATGCAGAGATCATCCATTCATTCACATCACGTCTCACAAAGACACGGCAGTTGGAACCAAAAATATCCAATTTGGACTCCAAAGGACACATTTCCACCGGTCTAATGTCCATTGCTCGTGTTTCTTGGCCCAAGCAAGTCTCTTCTTATTATTGGTTTCTTTGCAGCAATTTGAAAATGAAGGCCTGATTCACACAGTCTCCTCTGAACAGTTGATGTTGAGATGTGTCTGTTACTTGAACTCTGTGAAGCATTTATTTGGGCTGCAATTTCTGAGGCTGGTAACTCTAATGAACTTATCCTCTGCAGCAGAGGTAACTCTGTGTCTTCCATTCCTGTGTCGGTCCTCATGAGAGCCAGTTTCATCATAACGCTTGATGGTTTTTGCAACTCCACTTGAAGAAACTTTCAACGTTCTTGAAATGTTCCGTATTGACTGTAATTCATGTCTTAAAGTAATGATGGACTGTCATTTCTCTTTGCTTATTTGAGCTGTTCTTGCCATAATATGGACTTGGTCTTTTACCAAATAGGGCTATCTTCTGTATACCCCCCTACCTTGTCACAACACAACTGATTGGCTCAAACACATTAAGAAGGAAAGATATTCTACAAATTAACTTTTAAGAAGGCACACCTGTTAATTGAAATGCATTCCAGGTGACTATGAAGCTGAAGCTGGTTGAGAGAATGCCAAGAGTGTGCAAAGCTGTCATTTTGAAGAATCTCAAATATAAAATATATTTTGATATGTTGAATACTTTTTGGGTTACTACATGATGTGTTATTTCATAGTTTTGGTGTCTTCACTATTATTTTACAATGTAGAAAATAGGAAAATAAAGAAAAACCCTTGAATGAGTTTTCTAACACTTTTGACCGGTAGTGTACATTGCATCATATATTGATTGATTGAGTAAATTACTGATAGTCAGTGTAACTTACTTGTAGAAAGCCTGATTCTCAACTCCACACTTCCACAGGTGTTTACAGGCCTCAGGTGTAGGTGCAAAATATGTCAAGATGATCTTCTTGTCCTGCAGTGAGTATACACATGTAGGTATGCGTATGCACATCTGAGTATGACAGAGTATGCACATCTTGTATTTCACATCTTCTGACTTGGCTACCAAAACCATAGAAATAGAATGAATAAAACGGGTTTGGAAGGTCTTACCCTGGCATTTGACTGGTAAACTCATGGGTACACTTGCAATGGCTGCCTGGTATTGTGATGCAATAATTTACATGGTATTTTGAAATGTTCTATAAACTGAGGCTGGATTGCCATGGTAATGCAGAATGTTCATTCAAATTATGCTAACTGATGTGGCTCATGCAATGGAATACATTTTTTGTAATGCCAGTTGAGTTGACTCAAATCACAGCACAGATTGAAGGGTACACTTCCTGCTTTTACTTTCTGGCATGGGTACACACAAAATGGCTGCCAGTCCACCAATTAAGCAATCATTGACTTGAATGGAGACACCACTTCTATTCATTCTATTTCTATGAACGAGACCACAACAAGTAAACATTTATCTATCAACAATGGACCCACATCTTATTTCCAGTTAAGTCATTAAGTTCTCTATTACGGCTAAATTACACCTTCTCCCCAAAGGCCATTTCCAATGCATAAAACAGGTTTATCGATATGAATTTCACTGTGTAATTCCAGAGCAGAAAGGAAACCATTTTAATAATGCATGTCATGGAACCTACCTCTTTCTGATTTGCATATATATGGAATGTCTTTGCCTCAAACTTCAGCTTTGTCACCTCGTCCCTACCCACCAAGACAAGACAAGACAAGTCAAAACCGAACAGAACAGTGAGAAGCGTTGAAATATTCTTTGTGACCAACTGGCAGATTAGAACAGCTCTGTTTTCTCGTCAGGAGGAGGGACAAATAGGTTTAGGTCTGAGACTGTGGGATTCTGGACTGCCAGGTTAAATATAACAATTGCTAATGACAGGCAAGCCAAATGTCACACATTTTATGCAACAACTACACACTTACATCTCTTACATTTTATGCAACTATTTCTGTCTGTAAAACAATGAAGGCTTGACAAAAGTTATGACTATGCTAACCATATTATTACTCACCAATTGAGGAAATGGACTCTCCTGTTCCCCTGCAGGACAGTGAAGCCAAACGGAGTGAAGGCCAGGAAGGCAGGGTTCCCTGACACATCCTGACACAGACACAACACAAGTATTGAATACAGATGTCGGATCTTAACTTGATCACTCTTTTGTCGCAGAGAATTTTCCTGCTACATCAGTCTTGTGAGTCCCTGAAAAATAGCAGTTGAGTCAATGGGATCAGGACATGCTATCAAAATTATTTTCTCACTCGCTCAAACGCTAGGTCTAGGTCCTATTACTGCAACATTCAAATGTACCAAAATGTATTTGAAATGCAACCATACACATCAACAACCACCATTTTATATAGCTTAACAACACAAGATAGATATTGGTCTCCACTAGGCTACGACATACAGTACAAGGGTCAACTATATCCTAAGCTTATGAATGAACTGTCAAAATTTTGTTCAATCGCAGGCTGTGTCCATTTATTATAATCCACACAAGACACGCTGTAGCCGGCACGTAGCCTACATAAGGTACCCTGTAGGTAAGGTACTGTGTTGTATACAAACACCGCTTCCAGCTGTCCCCTGGCAGAGATTTGAAATATTTATTAATTATTCAAATCCTCCTGCTGCAGGATTATTTCCCTCCTGCGACAAAAGGTGTCAAATTAAGATCCAACATCTGTATGTAATGTACAACTGGCCTCACAAACAGAATATCAAAAAAACATATTGTATTAAACGAGGTTCAGGCTGTACTGGAATCAATAGAGAGCTAAAAGGACTCTGCCAGTGCAGAGCTATAATGGACCCTTCCTTCTCTTATCAAGGTGTTTGTACCTTGCAGGGGTGAGGGTCCACACCATACGTCTCCAGCTCCTGGGCCTTCTGCAGGAAGTTCAGCTCGGACTCTTCTGGAGTCTGTCCTCTGGGAGATGAGGACACAACAGACAGATTACTGTGGGCTGTGTGATGATGGATGGAAAAGCTTCCAGCGGTAAGCTAATGATTTGTAAAGTGAATTTCCTTTCATTCATTTCAGTGAGTGAAAGATGAGAGAGACCAACACTAGAGGGCAGCAGAGGGAAGATCCCATAGGTGGTCTACAGTAGTAGAGTCTGTATATATGGATACTGCATATACTGTGAAGGGGGAGCGGAGAGAGAGAGAGAGAGCCTCTTGAGGGTGATGTGATGTTCAGCTGACTGGCAGAGTTGTCCCAGGTTGCCACAAACTAATGACACAGCAGTACAGTACTGAGAAAAACACACACCCACACCCGTACACACGCACGCACGCACACACACACTCTGAAGGTCACTGCGGTCCCTTCACCCACTATCCATAAGCAGGAAGAGTTCGACAAATAGCAGCTAGGAAAATATTGTATATTCAGCATATGATGTGGATATGAAATTGCATATCTACGGCTAAGCTAGGGTCATGCATAATGTATCTCATCAACATATCTATTTTCATCATGGCTGTAACATTCTATCTAGGAGAGATAGGATGATCTTGTATCAAGTTAGGTCCACAATCATCATGCTGATGATGACACTATATTCAATTACAAGCGCTATGTCAAATATCATAATCACCTGGTAGAGAGAGAGAGAGAGAGAGAGAGAGAGAGAGAGAGAGAGAGAGAGAGAGAGAGAGAGAGAGAGAGAGAGAGAGAGAGAGGGAGGAGAGAGAGAGAGGGAGGAGAGAGAGAGAGGGAGAGAGAAAGAGAGTGAGAGAGAGAGAGAGAGAGAGAGAGAGGGAGGAGAGAGAGAGAGGGAGGAGAGAGAGAGAGGGAGAGAGAGAGAGAGAGAGAGAGTGAGAGAGAGAGAGAGAGAGAGAGAGAGAGAGAGAGAGAGAGAGAGAGAGAGAGAGAGAGAGAGAGAGAGAGAGAGAGAGAGAGAGGGAGGAGGAGGCTAGTGGGATGGATGATGTCTATGTTCAGATTCAGGTGTACATGGAGACTACAGACAGAGACTGAGTAAACTATGTGTCAAATAAAATCACAATGAGGTGTTTGACAGGTGTCACCTTACATTAGTTCTGTCTTGTGGATGTCAGAGATGCGTCTCTCCAGCTTCTCTGAGTGTTTAGGGAAGAACTGGAACTTAGAGCTGTAGCCCTCAGGATGCTTTCCAGGATCATAGTCACCAACCTCAGCTGGGGGAGGATGGAGAACACAGGAGACAATAGAAACAACTTTACCTGTGATGTCTGCAACACACACAAATACATTACTGGGAAGACCTATGTAACCCATATGACATAAGCATAGTGACCTGGCTGTTATAAACCACATCTATTGTAGTCATGGTACATGCCGTCAGAGCTTCTCTTCTATATCTCTGCTATAGGTTAACCTGGCTGTTCTTTCATGCAGCCCTGAGATTCTGTAAGAGCCAGGCCCAGACAATCAGACAATGGCGGCCTTGTCTCTGTGTGGCAGGGGAGCGGGAGAGCTAAGCCTCCCGCTCCCCTGCCCTAAGCCTTAAATCAGCTGCCTGAATGCCAATGAGGATGCTGCCACAGTGCTGGAGGCTACAGCCTGAGCTCTAGACCTATACCTCCACCACACTACCTCAACTCACACACTCATATCACAATGAAAACAGTAGGTGACAGTGGTATTTCTCCATTAAGTCTTATAACAAACACCTTTATAAAACCCTCTTAGGCCTCACTCCCCCCTATCTGAAATATCTACTGCAGCCCTCATCCTCCACATACAACACCCGTTCTGCCAGTCACATTCTGTTAAAGGTCCCCAAAGCACACACATCCATGGGTCGCTCCTCTTTTCAGTTCGCAATTTCTTCATTCAAAGACTCAATGATGGACACTCTTACTGACAGTTGTGGCTGCTTTGTGTGATGTATTGTTGTCTCTACCTTCTTGACCTTGACCTTTGTTTTGTTGACCGTGCCCAATAATGTTTGTACCGTGTTTTGTGCTGCTACCATGTTGTGTTGCTACCATGTTGTTGTTATGTTGTGTTGCTACCATGCTGTGTTGTCATGTGTTGCTGCCTTGCTATGTTGTTGTCTTACGTTTCTCTTTATGCAGTGTTGTGATGTGTGTTTTGTCCTATATTTATATTGTATTTAAATTAAAAAATAATAATAATCCCAGGCCCCCGTCCCCGCAAGAGGCCTTTTGCCTTTTGGTAGGCCGTCAATGTAAATAAGAATTTGTTCTTAACTGACTTGCCTAGTTAAATAAAGGTTCAATAAAAAAATAGGCAAGAAATACATGGGACTGCTGTGGTCCATTTACCTTGTAGTATGTAGGCAGCCAACATGGCAGCATCCGACGTCTTACACAGGAGACGACCATGGTACAGATCTCTCTTGATCTGTAGGAAGACTAGATATCTGCAAAGGAACATCAGAAACAGTGTGTTTTTTGGTCCACTCCAAACAAGCAAAGAGATGTACTGAACCTAAATGATTTGTTTCTCATTTCTTTCATTCCATTTGTAGCTCCATTTAAAGGGATGAGTGGGTCATACAGACGGCCCAAGAGAGCCCTGATCTTAAATTCCCAGACGATGTTCTTCACTTAACTCTTTGTTCGTTTGTTGGTTGTTTGGAAAGGGTTTGTAGAGGAGAGTGTTTGAGATAGACAGTGTTTGGTAAAGGAAGGCCTGAGGCGAGTAATGGCATGTCTCTCTGAGTCCGTCTCTGCTCCTTCCTGCCTCTAGCCTACCGGGCCCAGGAGACCATTCCATACCCAGCTAAAGCACAGCCACTTCCATCGCCCAACACAGAGGGGACTTCACCTTATCTGGCCCTTCTCTTAACTGGCCCTTCACCTTATCTGGCCCTTCTCTTAACTGGAACCTTTTACCTCTCAGGTTGAGGAGATAGTGAAGAATTCTCTCACTTTCACTGCTTCTAGAAAGCAGGATGATGAAATAACTTTGCCACTTCAAACAAACAGTCCCCTGGTTGCTACTGGGTCGTTCTACACAGGATGACAAAACAACTTCACGCGGAGAAGGCTTCCTCTCCAATTCAATGTCAAATAGGTTAGAATCCTGCTGGAAAGTAACCGGCACAATAGATAAAACTGTGGACAGGCAACTCCATGTGTCCAGGTGTGTTAAGACATGAGAGGAAAAGAGCCATTGTCAGGGATGTTTTGGTGCAGGAATATCAGCATTCAGCAGGTTTACCAGGTTAGCAGCATAAGCAATATAGTGTCTCTATGCAACATAGGCCCTTTGCCCCACTAGGAGAAGAAAGGAATAAGTAATGCAATAGAGGTTTAATTCTGTGACCCAAGCTTGTTTGCGTGATGAGTAGCCTAACCTTGCCTGAGACCTGAACACGTAAAGTCAGATAAGTCACAACTCTATACTCTGCCTTCACATCTTCTCCTCTCTGCAGAGTGCTGCTGACTTCGCCTGGTGCAACATACTATACCCTCTAGCTAATAAATATATGGAAAATCAGTCTGTGTCCCAAATGGCACCGTATCCCCTAACTAGTGCACTACTTTTGACCAGGGCTCTGACCAAAAGTAGTGTACTTTATAGAGAATAGGGCGCCATTTTGGATTCACCCAGGCTTTTAGTTCCCATCTCCCCATCATTAATACATAACCCTGTCTAGTCTCATTCAGAACTTGCTCTGTTAACCACATCCTTACCTCCTACACTGCAGTAACATCCTCCTATTCAAACAGAACTTCACTTACCATGATCTGAGTGGATCTGAGTGGATATGAGATGACTGTCCTCTATGATTTCACATATCATCTGTGATTTAGTTATGATTTGAGTTATAATTAACTCCTTGTGATCTACTGGTCTAACTGTAGTCTTCTGTGACAGACTGTTACTTGGCCAGCACACAAGAGATGTGGTTTTGGGTTTACAGATCAGTTTAGCTGTGGTCCATGGAGAGTCCTCCTTCAGACTTCTGGTTGAGAATGTGATTGTTATTCAGGCTCTTACAATTCATGTGAACGTTTCATGTGAGATCAAGTTGCCTCAGACTGCAGCCCAAGAAAACACACATTTCAGACCAGTGGCTTATCTTCTCTAAGAGCAGATTTGATTTGATTTGAGCGTAACACAATAAATACCATTATTAATCATACAGCAAAATGTCATAAGTGTGTGTTTGTGTGTGTGTTAGTGTGTGAGTGTGTGTGTGTGTCTATGTGAGTGAGTGTGTGTGTGTCTAGTCTTTACAGAAGGTGCTGCTGGCAGCGTCACCAGATGGTGGAGGATTGGGAAGTGGTTCTCTCCCTTCCTAGCTCCGACTGGGGTTATGAGACAATGGGAAGCAGTGGAAAGTGAAAGGGGCTAGATTGCATGATGACGAGACTAGGGTTACGTCCCAAATGGCACCCTATTCCCTATATAGTGCACTACTTTTGACCAGGCTCTGATCTTAGTGCACTATATAGGGAATAGGATGCCATTTGGACACAGACTAACCTCCTCCTCCCTCCTTCCTCCTCCTCTACACCGTAGTTTGACTGTCAGAGATAGAGTAACGCATTGTGCAGGCAGGGTGACCTGACATTGCAACTTAAAGAAAGAGTTATCTTGTCTAAATCCTCCTACAAACGTATTCACTGTAGGGTTTTGATACCCCTACAATCAGCTTGTGCTCACTCATTCATGCCTGTGGTCTACCATTGATATTCTAGATGTGTGTAATATTCAGCATTAACATGAGAAGTTTCAATCAGATGAAAGAGATTGATTGCCCACAGTTGGAAGAATCTAACGTAATTTGGACCATTCTTCCGTCTTTCAATCTATTGCACCCACTGTAGGCAAAATCCACACTATCTTTTCCTACCACCTCTCTCTCTCTCTCTCTCTCTCTCTCTCTCTCTCTCTCTCTCTCTCTCTCTCTCTCTCTCCCTCTCTCCCTCCCTCCCTCCCTCCCTCCCTCCCTCCCTCCCTCCCTCCCTCTCTCTCTCTCTCTCTCTCTCTCTCTCTCGCTCTCTCTCTCTCTCTCTCTCTCTCCCTCTCTCTCCCTCTCTCTCCCTCTCTCTCTCTCTCCCTCTCTCTCTCTCTCTCTCTCTCTCTCTCTCTCTCTCCCTCTCTCTCTCTCGCTCTCTCCCTCTCTCCCTCCCTCCCTCCCTCCCTCCCTCTGAGTTGGGTTGACAGCAGTGCATGCCTGTCAGACTCTGTCTCTAGTCTCTTACCTTGTGATTTCCTCTTTCAGGGCAGCCGGGTCAGGAGGGTAAAACTTGACACGTAAACACATGGTGAATGGAGGCTGGGCTGGAGGGAGAGGTCACATGTTAGAACATAGGCTTTTTCTAGTAGTTACTGTGACCTAACTAGTAGTAACTGCCAACGACTCAATCACCCAATCAAATTCACAACTGCATATCATCATGCATAATTCAATATCCATACATGGTCATGCATTCATGTACTTACATTTCATTTGTTTGGCAATACATTTTGTAAACCCCAACCAGTGCTGAAAGACATAAACAAAAACAAATCAGTCAAAAACTGTGTTTTCTAGGCGCTAAATACCTGACTGCTATCCCTCTGCCTCTACTCTAGACATTAGTGACAGACTACGTGGTCTGATTGCTCTGTAGTTGTGCATTCTGACTTGTTGTCTAGAGCTGGAGGGCATTCTAGAACAGAACTCCACTGAGCATCCTAACGCTGTGTTCTCTCTACCTCACTGATGTTTATATTCTCTCTCTCTCTACTCATCCTCCTCCCCTCTCTCTCTCTCTCTCTCTCTCTCTCTCTCTCTCTCGCTCCTTCACATCCCCCTCTCTCTCTCTCTCTCTCTCTCTCTCTCTCTCTCTCTCTCTCTCTCGCTCCACATCTCATCTCTCTCTCTCTCTCGCTCCTTCACATCCCCCTCTCTCTCTCTCTCGCTCCTTCACATCCCCCCTCTCTCTCTCTCTCTCTCTCTCTCTCGCTCCTTCACATCCTCCCTCTCTCTCTCTCTCTCTCTCTCCTTCACATCCCCCCTCTCTCTCTTACCCAGTGACTCTTATAGAGATGAAAGAAAGGAAAGTGCTTTAGAGGAAGGACACTCAGAGAAACGCTTGTTGTCTGTCAGCTCATAACCATTTGGAAAAACTATCTGGTGAGTTGAATTAATCTGTATGAATAAAGGTTGAATGAAAAATGGAATACATTAAATGAGTGGGGAAGACACTACACCGGTGATACTGGCCTAGTTTGTTGATGTTAATCATATCTCCCAGACTTCACCTGTCTCTCCCCTGGCCTCGAGGTTCTGCTCTGGAGAGGAGGGCTTGGTTGAGTGCTTCACTGATAGACTGTGACAGAGTTGTGTCTGTCAAAGCCTCATATACCCTCACTACAGTCCTTCTATCAAACCCTGAAACACTGCTCTAACTACCTGCCAATCTGTAAGGTGTATAGAAGAGACTGACAGTGAATATAGACTGGGTTAAGTACTCTGACTCTGACTGAGGAAGGCACTAGTGGCATGTATTCATGGATGCCAAGAGAAGCCAGGCTTCCCCAAAATATTGATAAATATATATATTTTAAATGGACTATTCGTCTCGCTGTGTTTCATAATTTTCCTTCAATTTGCAAGGCTGAATGTATCTCACCGGAGAAAGCATCCGAGTGAGCGAAACAGCGCCCCTCTGTCTCTGTATGTGTAGTCCATCTATCTGATGCTGTCTGGTCAAAAAGAGCATGACATTGTTGCCGCCTGTAGCGTTGAATACAAGTGAAGCCAGCAAGCATTTGGCCTCCATTCATAAAAAAGTATAAAATAATAGTCAAATAGTGTTGAAATAAACTGAGTGAGCTCAACTGTGAATGATCCTGGTGCACCAAAAAAATGTGTCAGTTTGGATTTGGCTTCACTCCAATCACATCACGAGAGCAATACGTCATAGACAGAAATAACTTGAATTGTTGCAGCTCATGTTGTTGTCCTCCGGTGGCTAGCTAGCTAAAATGGGCCCTTTCCTAAATTATCCATGGATGGAGACAGGGATTTGGAGTTGTGGTTTTACTTAATTATCTGTACTGGTCAATGATGGCGATTCTGATCCAACCATAAATTCATATGTGGTGCCCTAACCTGAGAGAATGGAAGTTCAATATGTAGCTAGATGTAGAAGGCAAATGTTAACTAGCTAACATTGCCCATGATAGGAAGTTAGGCTAGTGAGCAAGCATTTTAGCAAGGTAGCCTAGGACAACAAAAAATAAAAGCTTGTACTGTATGACAGAGTCACAGACCATTTCATCAACATGAAGGAGAGGAGGATGGAATTGGCATTTCTCTACAAGTAGGGTGAGTCAACATGTTTTTTCTACTTGCATGGATGCACACACGCACGCACGCACGCAAACACACACACACACACACACACACACACACACAAGCAGAGAAATCAGAACAGCCACATCATATTTAGCATACGTTGATTGGACTCATTTGCGTTTGGTATCTTTTAGTTGTCACTGTATTAAACTAAGCATAGGTGATTTGATGATGGTGAAATGTTGACATTGAAATGTTGCTGGATTTAGTGGAGGCAGTTCCTGTTTTCTTTGCGACTTGAGGTAACTCTCCCCGGTTCTAAATCAATAGTTGTTTAGTATTCCGAAAATGACATTACCTTGCTTGACCATGCTGTAGGTCATGTAACTGTTTGTTACATACAATATGCTTTGTGGACTTCACAGGACAGAGGTTGCTCTCGGGTTTTGTGATGAAACAAAGGTGTGGTTGAATTTATTCTGCCACTGTGTCTTCTTATTGTCTCGGCCTTAGGCCTATATATATCATGGTCACAAGGCATATGAACTAGCCTGTATCACATCCGGCCGTGATTGGGAGTCCCATAGGGCGGCGCACAATTAACCCAGCATCGTCCTGGTTTGGCCGGGGTAGGCCGTCATTGTAAATAAGAATTTGTTCTTAACTGACTTGTCTAGTTAAATAAAGGTTAAATCTGTATTACACATAAAGGTTAAATCTTTATTACACATAAAGTACACCTGACAAAAGCATTTCCCACAGATCAGGGTGAGGAAATATGTTTCCAAGTAAGGTCCAGTTCAATACTCACTGTAAGAAACACCCAACAGCTCCAATCAGAGTTCCTGTCCAATCTGTCTGTCTGACAGCAGATGGCTGTCTTCTTCTGGTTAGTTTATGGGCAGAAAGATGTGCTACCACTTTCTCCATCACTCTGTAAATCCCCCACCCTCCCATCAAATGTTTTTTCCTCACAACAACAACAACAACAACACTAGTATCTCTGAAAGTGTTGAGACAGAACAGGAACTGATTCTGATCGGCACGGAACCATTGTTCCTATGGGAATAGGATCTGTGTGTGTGAGCGCGCGTGGGTGTCACGTGTGGGTGTGCGTGTGTGTATCAGGCTGTGCAGACAAGAGAGTTAACACACAGTAATAACCTCAGGCTGTGACGCAGTAGAGTACGGGGTTGGGCTCTGCTGCAAGCACACATGAGAGAAGGAGAGAGAAGAGAGGGAGAAACTGTAGAAATAGCCTGCTCAGTGGTATATGTGTGATGTCATGGGAAAGAGAGTGAGAGAAGGAAAGAAAGAAAGAAAGAGAAAAAGAGAGTGGAGAGGGAGGAAGGGAGAGAGAGTGTGAAAGTGGCAGCAAGGGAGAGGTAGTTAAGAGAGAAACAGTCAGAAAGAGAGAGAGAGATAGACAGACATAAACAGAGAGAGAGGGAGTTACCCCTCCTCCCTGTCGGTTGACACCACCCACCCTCTGTTTGTCTGGGTCCACATATCTGATGCCAAAGTAGTCTTTCTCCAGCAGGTTAAGGTGGTGACAGATGAGATCAAACAGGTACTGTCCCTTTGCATCGCGCTGTAACACATAAGAAAACACTACATGAATAACTGAGGAGAGACAACTACTGTCACCAATGAGGGGTGGCAGAGGTGAAACCAGGTAGAGGAGATACCAGGTAATGCATCTCGCTGTACAACCGTGAAAAACAACACTAGTTAGTAGTGTAGGGGTGACAGTGGTTGGCAGCCAGGCAACGCCACAGACAGTGACTGACAAAGAGCTAAGGAGGAGAGGGGTGAAGACATGAACAGACACCATGTACAAAGATTTGGGGCTCAAAAGAAACTAGATTTCAATAACACCAGAACATGGTTAATATTTCACCAACCCTGGGGACATATCTGAGGAGAATCAAATATTAATATGCAGAAACAGCCATGTCTCGCTGAAACCTCTACTGCAGAGGAAAATACATGGTGGAGAGAAGCAGTACGGAGAGGTAGACAAGGTGGAAAATGGAGTGGAAGTGGAGCAATGTACACCTGGTGCAGACTGTGATGAGAAGGAAATGTAGAGAGTGAGAAATTCAATTGGTCCTTCAGTGTAGAGCTGTGAGTGGGAAATGGAATACGCCCTGCTGTGCAGTACAGTAAATGAGAAATGGAATGGAACCTGTAGTGCAGCGCATGACAAATGGAATGGTACCGCTTCTGTAGACTTCTCAAAGAGCGAGAAATGGAATATGCTCTGCTGCTTGCTGCCTGCTCAGGCATAGGTGGTCACTGGGTGACTGGGCTCAGCCCAGCCTGTCTGTTGATGTAATCAGTATCCACCTCAGCCCAGCCTGTCTGTTGATGTAATCAGTATCCACCTCAGCCCAGCCTGTCTGTTGATGTAACCAGTATCCACCTCAGCCCAGCCTGTCTGTTGATGCAATCAGTATCCACCTCAGCCCAGCCTGTCTGTTGATGTAATCAGTATCCACCTCAGCCCAGCCTGTCTGTTGATGTAACCAGTATCCACCTCAGCCCCAGCCTGTCTGTTGATGTAATCAGTATCCACCTCAGCCCAGCCTGTCTGTTGATGTAACCAGTATCCACCTCAGCCCCAGCCTGTCTGTTGATGTAACCAGTATCCACCTCAGGCCCAGCCTGTCTGTTGATGTAATCAGTATCTACCTCAGCCCCAGCCTGTCTGGTGATGTAGTCAGTATCTACCTCAGCCCCAGCCTGTCTGTTGATGTAACCAGTATCCACCTCAGCCTCAGCCTGTCTGTTGATGTAACCAGTATCCACCTCAGGCCCAGCCTGTCTGTTGATGTAATCAGTATCTACCTCAGCCCCAGCCTGTCTGGTGATGTAGTCAGTATCTACCTCAGCCCCAGCCTGTCTGTTGATGTAACCAGTATCTACCTCAGCCCCAGCCTGTCTGTTGATGTAACCAGTATCTACCTCAGCCCCAGCCTGTCTGGTGATGTAGTCAGTATCTACCTCAGCCTCAGCCTGTCTGTTGGTGTAATCAGTATCCACCTCAGCCCCAGCCTGTCTGTTGATGTAATCAGTATCCACCTCAGCCCAGCCTGTCTGTTGATGTAACCAGTATCCACCTCAGCCCCAGCCTGTCTGTTGATGTAATCAGTATCCACCTCAGCCCCAGCCTGTCTGTTGATGTAATCAGTATCCACCTCAGCCCAGCCTGTCTGTTGATGTAATCAGTATCCACCTCATCCCCAGCCTGTCTGTTGATGTAATCAGTATCCACCTCAGCCCAGCCTGTCTCTTGGTGTAATCAGTATCCACCTCAGCCCAGCCTGTCTGTTGATGTAATCAGTATCCACCTCAGCCCCAGCCTGTCTGTTGATGTAATCAGTATCCACCTCAGCCCAGCCTGTCTGTTGATGTAATCAGTATCCACCTCATCCCCAGCCTGTCTGATGATGTAATCAGTATCCACCTCAGCCCCAGCCTTTCTGTTGATGTAATCAGTATCCACCTCAGCCCCAGCCTGTCTGTTGATGTAATCAGTATCCACCTCAGCCTCAGCCTGTCTGTTGGTGTAATCAGTATCCACCTCAGCCCCAGCCTGTCTGTTGATGTAATCAGTATCCACCTCAGCCCAGCCTGTCTGATGATGTAATCAGTATCTATCTCAGCCCCAGCCTGTCTGTTGATGTAATCAGTATCCACCTCAGCCCCAGCCTGTCTGTTGATGTAATCAGTATCCACCTCAGCCCAGCCTGTCTGTTGATGTAATCAGTATCCACCTCAGGCCCAGCCTGTCTGATGATGTAATCAGTATCCACCTCAGCCTCAGCCTGTCTCTTGGTGTAATCAGTATCCACCTCAGCCCAGCCTGTCTGTTGATGTAATCAGTATCCACCTCAGCCCAGCCTGTCTCTTGGTGTAATCAGTATCCACCTCAGCCCAGCCTGTCTGTTGATGTAATCAGTATCCACCTCAGCCCAGCCTGTCTGTTGATGTAATCAGTATCCACCTCAGCCCAGCCTGTCTGTTGATGTAATCAGTATCCACCTCAGCCCAGCCTGTCTGTTGATGTAATCAGTATCCACCTCAGCCCAGCCTGTCTCTTGGTGTAATCAGTATCCACCTCAGCCCAGCCTGTCTCTTGGTGCAAATTTGTGGGCAGAACTGAAAAAGTGTGTGCGAGCAAGGAGGCCTACAAACCTGACTCAGTTACACCAGCTCTGTCAGGAGGAATGGGCCAAAATTCAACCAACTTTTTGTGGGAAGCTTGTGGAACACTACCCGAAACGTTTGACCCAAGTTAAACAATTTAAAGGCAATGCTACCAAATACTAATTGAGTGTATGTGAACTTCTGACCCACTGGGAATGTGATGAAAGAAACACAAGCTGAAATAAATAATTCTCTCTACTATTATTCTGACATTTCACATTCTTAAAATAAAGTGGTGATCCTAACTGACCTAAGACATGGAATTTTTACTAGGATTAAATGTCAGGACTTTAAATGTATTTGGCTAAGGTGTATGTAAACTTCCGACTTCAACTGTATACACGCTTGTATACCACCTTTGTTTTGTATTTTTGAGGAAAATAAAATGTCATTTTACTTCACCAATTTGGACTATTTTGTGTATGTCCATTACATGAAATCCAAATAAAAATCTATTTAAATTACAGGTTGTAATGCAACAAAATAGGAAAAACACCAAGGGGGATGAATACTTTTGCAAAGCACTGTACAAAAGGTTGACCCACAAAGTACAAACATCTTCTGAGCATGACTCCTAAAGTTTGGAAAGTTTTATTAATCGAGAGATCTATAGAACCTTGTCTGTGACATTGTTTTGAATAGTTCTCCAATCGCTGCATCAGACTGAAGATGAATTAGCTCAAGTTGCAGGTCAGTGGGAGCATTATCCACATACTTCTCTCCCTGGTCATCTGATAGGGAACAGACTAGTAGTGTCAGAAGGTGGGTGAAATTGTTGGCTTCTACTTGGCGGGTCAGGAGGAGTCATTTTCCCTTGAAGGCTTTGACAAGGCTATAGATCTGATGTGCAAAAAGGACCCTTCCCTTGTAGTTTGGAATTCAGTTCATTCATGATGGCCATGATGTCCACGGTGAAGGCAAAATCAGTCAACCATTATTTTTCTTGCAGTTGAGGGAAATCCACATATTTTCCTTTCATTTGCAAAAACTCAGCAATTTCCGACTTCAGGTCCCACACCCTTTTAAGCACCTCCCCCAAACTCAGCCATCTCACATTTGGGAGGTAGGGGAGATCTGCATGACCAGACTCTGTCTCTTCCAACAGTGAGACAAACTGCCTGTGGTTTAAAGATTTTCCTCTTATCAAGTTTACCACTTTAGTGACTGTATCCACAACATGACTCCTTTTCAGAACACATTTACAGAGCACCTCCTGATGAATAATGTAATGCAGGAAAATAATTTTCTGATCTGGGTTCAGCTCAGCTACTTGATCTTGTATCCTTTTCAAAAGGCCAACGTTTTTCCTGTCAAGTTTGGGCACCCATCAGTGGTCACACTAGATAACTTTTCAAAACTCAGTTCCAGCTTTGCCACACACTTATTAACCTCCTCCAATAAATCTTTCCCTGTGGTAGTGCTCTTCATTTACTGCACTGAAACAAGCTCCTCTGTAATTTCAAAGTCTGGGGTAATGCCTCGTAGGAATATCAACAAATGCGCCGTGTCACGTACATCACTGCTCTCATCCAGGGCCATGGAGAAATAGGTGAAATCCTTTACCTTGTCTTTCAACTGTTGTTCCATATTTTCTTATTTTTCATATTTTCATATTTTATGTCCTCAACACGCCGTGTCACTGTTCGTCTTGACAGGGAAACATTTCCAAACAACTCTTTCTTGTCGGGGCAAAGTATTTCTGCAGAGTCAATTAAACGTTCTTTAATGAATTCGCCCTCAGCGAATGGTTTGCTATGTTTCGCAATTTTGTGGGACAGTACATAGCTAGCTCCCGCAATTCCGTCATTTGCTGAATGCAGTTTTGTGAAAAGTCCTTGCTGCTTTTGCAACTGAGAAAGCAACTCTTTCGATGCACTTGCCCTCTGCTCAGAAGACATATTCCTATGTTTCTCTGCATGCTTCATCTGGAAGTGTCGGGACAAGTTGTAGTCTTTCAAGACAGCGATGCTCTCTTTGCACACTAAGTACACAGCTTTCCCTGATTCCTCAATAAAGAAATAGTTCAATGTCCACTCTTGCTGGAACACCCAACATTCAGTGTCTACTTTCCTTTTTTTATCTTTGAAAAACTCATTTTTGCGCAATTTCGAGATAGCTACTATTTGTAACTGTGACGTGTGTGTCAGCCTGTCAGTCACTGTCTGTTCTCATGCAGTTGTTATTTATAGGTGCCTTCAAAATAAATGTCCCACAAGTGGTGAGAGTTAAATCATAACACAAAGGTATTCATTGGGATTTTCATTTGACTAACAAATACCTTTTTCAAAACTTTACTATAGCAAATTCTCTACGTGATCTGAGCATGATTCCGTGGGCCGTATTGAATCAGGTCGCGGGCTGCATACAGCCCCGGGCCGGCCTTTGTCCAGGCCTGGTCTAGGCCCTGGTGCGTTGATTAGTGAGGACTGCTGGGACAGTCACAGGTGGGGGCTCATGCCTTTCTACTCCCTCTGTACCTTCTAGCCAATGTCACTGACATACTACACCATTCACAATTGTGCACTTCTCAGGCATTGATTAATGCATGCTAACGCAGCAGCCCGCTACAGTACAGCCCAGCAGTAGTATGTGGCCCAGCATGGAGACAGCTGTGTTTAGTGGCAGCTAAAACTCACATACTCTACTCTACTGTAATATGAATGACCCAGGCCCAGTAATATGAATGACCCAGGCCCAGTAATATGAATGACCCAGGCCCAGTAATATGAATGACCCAGGCCCAGTAATATGAATGACCCAGGCCCAGTAATATGAATGACCCAGGCCCAGTCATATGAATGACCCAGGCCCAGTAATATGAATGACCCAGGCCCAGTAATATGAATTACCCAGGCCCAGTCATATGAATGGCCCAGATACAGTAATATGAATGGCCCAGTAATAAGAATGGCCCAGTTTACCACCATAAAACACATCAGCAGGGCTGAGGCTGGAATCTGGCAAAGCCCTAGGTGACTTTATGGCTCAGTGTTAGCGCTGAGGATGCATCCCAAATAGAGCCATATTCGCTATATAGTGCACAACTTTTGACCAGAACCATATAGGGAATAGTGTGCTATTTGGTACGCAGACAGAATGTTCTGAATGTTAACGCTGGCTAGCACCACAGAAGCCTGACCTTTTCCAGTCTCTCTATGGGATCGCACATTCACTGGCTACTGTCTCTGTCCAGGATGTCACCGTCACAGCAGCTATACCACACACACTGAGGACTATCCTCCACGACACGAAGCGCTGACTCGCACTCCCTTAAAATACAATCATCCTGCCGGTCTGAGAGTGGCAGGCAGACACAAACACCGCTCCACAGAAGCACATACAGAGACACTGCACCAACGTATACATGCATATAGTACCTGCTTCCTATACTAAGCTACATAACTTATCTACAGCCAAAATGAGGCAGACAGCCTCTCTAATGAATCACAGTGTGTGTGATGTCATTTATGGCAACTGTGTTTACTGAAAGACAACCAAACACAGAGCCATTTATCACGACAGGTCTGAACATTTAGGAATGAAATGAACTGGAACCCAAACACAGGCTTTCATTCATTAGACTAATCCTAGGGTTTGTCCCAAATGGCTCCCTATTCCCTTTATTGTGCACTACTACTATACAGAGAAGATGGTGCCATTTTGGATGCACTCAATAATCTCTGTCCTTCACCAGGAACAACAACACTTTACATATTTAGCAGACACTCTTATCAAGAGCAATTAGGGTTACGTGCCTTGTTCAAGGGTAAATTGACATATTTTTCACCTAGGGGATTCAAACCAGCAACCTTTCGGTTACTGGCACTACACTCTTATCCACTAGGCTACCTGCCACCTATAGCACTTAGCAGTCACTAAGCAGCTTTACATACTGTATTATGGCTACATAAGCACCACTGCACATTGCACGTGCATACAGCTGACCTCAACTTGTACTGAATGTATACTTTGCATATTGATGAGATAAATTCAACTTTAAAAAGTTGAGAGCAGCACCCCTGGAACAGAAACAGCAGTACTGAAGCAGGGCTGAAAACAATGACTGTATATATTAGAGGACTGAAGCAGGGCTGAAGACAATGACTGTATATATTAGAGGACTGAAGAAGGGCTGAAGACAATGACTGTATATATTAGAGGACTGAAGCAGGGCTGAAGACAATGACTGTATATATTAGAGGACTGAAGCAGGACTGAAGACAATGACTGTATATATTAGAGGACTGAAGCAGGGCTGAAGACAATGACTGTATATATTAGAAGACTGAAGCAGGGCTGAAGACAATGACTGTACATATTAGAGGACTGAAGCAGGACTGAAGACAATGACTGTATATATTAGAGGACTGAAGCAGGGCTGAAAACAATGACTGTATATATTAGAGGACTGAAGCAGGGCTGAAGACAATGACTGTATATATTAGAGGACTGAAGCAGGGCTGAAGACAATGACTGTATATATTAGAAGACTGAAGCTAAAGCGTATTGATCCAATGCAAAGCAAAGCGGTCTCTGATGTCCCTATGGGAATAAGCCCAGAGACGAGCTACTCTGGAGGAACAAAAACTATGTAGGAAAATGCTGTATTGTACAATATAGATTTGTGGGGAGTGTGGATGTTATGTTAATGCAGAGTACCATGTTTTGGTACAGTATTCCACTGCTTTGCTCTACCACCTACCATCTACCACCTACCACCTAACACCTACTACCTACCATCTACCATCTACCTACATCATCATCTCCACTTTACTGTTGAGCATAGCACATATGTTAATACAGAGAGGATGGGGTTATAGAAGGTTTAATGAGTGAGGTTCAATCAGAGATAATGGAAGCATCTCATCTCAGAATGAACAAAGGAAAGCTACTGATGACTTTCAGTGTGGCATCTTCATTGTATAGTTTGGATTTATTATGAGCTTCATTCAGTGTGTGTGTGTGTTTGTGCATTCCTGCATGCATTTGTGTGTGTGTGTGTGTGTGTGTGTGTGTGTGTGTGTGTGTGTGTGTGTGTGTGTGTGTGTGTGTGTGTGTGTGTGTAGTGCAAGTACACATACAGTATTTCTTATTTCTTCTCTACCACACTTTCTAATCTACAGAACACCATTACTGCCAGTGAATATCCCCACCCACTTTCTAATCTACAGAACACCATTACTGCCAGTGAATATCCCCACCCACTTTCTAATCTACAGGACACCATTACTGCCAGTGAATATCACCACCCACTTTCTAATCTACAGAACACCATTACTGCCAGTGAATACGACCACCCACTTTATAATCTACAGAACACCATTACTGCCAGTGAATATCCCCACCCACTTTCTAATCTACAGGACACCATTACTGCCAGTGAATATCACCACCCACTATCTAATCCACAGAACACCATTACTGCCAGTGAATAACACCACCCACAATCTAATCTACAGAACACCATTACTGCCAGTGAATAACACCACCCACTATCTAATCTACAGAACACCATTACTGCCAGTGAATAACACCACCCACTTTCTAATCTACAGAACACCATTACTGCCAGTGAATATCACCATCCACTAGCTAATCTACAGAACACCATTACTGCCAGTGAATAACACCACCCACTTTCTAATCTACAGAACACCATTACTGCCAGTGAATATCACCATCCACTATCTAATCTACAGAACACGATTACTGCCAGTGAATATCCCCACCCACTTTCTAATCTACAGAAGACCATTACTGCCAGTGAATATCCCCACCCACTTTCTAATCTACAGAACACCATTACTGCCAGTGAATATCACCATCCACTAGCTAATCTACAGAACACCATTACTGCCAGTGAATAACACCACCCACTTTCTAATCTACAGAAGACCATTACTGCCAGTGAATATCCCCACCCACTTTCTAATCTACAGAACACCATTACTGCCAGTGAATATCACCATCCACTAGCTAATCTACAGAACACCATTACTGCCAGTGAATAACACCACCCACTTTTTAATCTACAGAACACCATTACTGCCAGTGAATATCACCATCCACTAGCTAATCTACAGAACACCATTACTGCCAGTGAATATCACCACCCACTTTCTAATCTACAGAACACCATTACTGTCAGTGAAGATCACCACCCACTATCTAATCTACAGAACACCATTACTGCCAGTGAATATCCCCACCCACTTTCTAATCTACAGAACACCATTACTGCCAGTGAATATCCCCACCCACTTTTTAATCTACAGAACACCATTACTGTCAGTGAATATCACCACCCACTTTCTAATCTACAGAACACCATTACTGCCAGTGAATACGACCACTCACTTTCTAATCTACAGAACACCATTACTGCCAATGAATATCACCACCCACTTTCTAATCTACAGAACACCATTACTGCCAGTGAATATCACCATCCACTAGCTAATCTACAGAACACCATTACTGCCAGTGAATATCACCACCCACTTTCTAATCTACAGAACACCATTACTGCCAGTGAATAACACCACCCACTTTCTAATCAACAGAACACCATTACTGCCAGTGAATACGACCACTCACTTTCTAATCTACAGAACACCATTACTGCCAATGAATATCACCACCCACTTTCTAATCTACAGAACACCATTACTGCCAGTGAATATCACCATCCACTAGCTAATCTACAGAACACCATTACTGCCAGTGAATATCACCACCCACTTTCTAATCTACAGAACACCATTACTGCCAGTGAATATCACCACCCACTTTCTAATCAACAGAACACCATTACTGTCAGTGAATATCACCACCCACTTTCTAATCTACAGAACACCATTACTGTCAGTGAATATCACCACCCACTATCTAATCTACAGAATACCATTACTGCCAGTGAATAACCCCACCCACTTTCTAATCTACAGAACACCATTACTGCCAGTGAATATCACCATCCACTATCTAATCTACAGAACACCATTACTGCCAGTGAATAACACCACCCACTTTCTAATCTACAGAACACCATTACTGTCAGTGAATATCCCCACCCACTATCTAATCTACAGAACACCATTACTGTCAGTGAATATCCCTACCCACTATATAATCTACAGAACACCATTACTGCCAGTGAATATCCCCACCCACTTTCTAATCTACAGAACACCATTACTGCCAGTGAATATCCCCACCCACTATCTAATCTACAGAACACCATTACTGCCAGTGAATATCACCACCCACTTTCTAATCTACAGAACACCATTACTGCCAGTGAATAACACCACCCACTTTCTAATCTACAGAACACCATTACTGTCAGTGAATATCACCACCCACTATCTAATCTACAGAACACCATTACTGTCAGTGAATATCACCACCCACTATCTAATCTACAGAACACCATTACTGCCAGTGAATATCCCCACCCACGTTCTAATCTACAGAACACCATTACTGCCATTGAATATCCCCACCCACTATCTAATCTACAGAACACCATTACTGTCAGTGAATATCATCACCCACTATCTAATCTACAGAACACCATTACTGCCAGTGAATAACACCACCCACATTTTTAATCTACAGAACACCATTACTGTCAGTGAATAACAGCACCCACTATCTAATCTACAGAACACCATTACTGCCAGTGAATAACCCCACCCACTTTCTAATCTACAGAACACCATTACTGCCAGTGAAGATCACCACCCACTTTCTAATCTACAGAACACCATTACTGCCAGTGAATACGACCACCCACTTTCTAATCTACAGAACACCATTACTGCCAGTGAATATCCCCACCCACTTTCTAATCTACAGAACACCATTACTGCCAGTGAATAACACCACCCACATTCTAATCTACAGAACACCATTACTGCCAGTGAATATCACCACCCACTTTCTAATCTACAGAACACCATTACTGCCAGTGAATATCCCCACCCACTTTCTAATCTACAGAACACCATTACTGCCAGTGAATAACACCACCCACTTTCTAATCTACAGAACACCATTACTGCCAGTGAATATCACCACCCACTTTCTAATCTACAGGACACCATTACTGCCAGTGAATAACACCACCCACTTTCTAATCTACAGAAAACCATTACTGCCAGTGAATATCACCATCCACTATCTAATCTACAGAACACCATTACTGCCACTGAATAACACCACCCACTTTCTAATCTACAGAACACCATTACTGCCAGTGAATATCACCATCCACTTTCTAATCTACAGAACAACATTACTGCCAGTGAATATCCCCACCCACTTTCTAATCTACAGAACACCATTACTGCCAGTGAATGTCCTCACCTACTTTCTAATCTACAGAACACCATTACTGCCAGTGAATATCACCATCCACTATCTAATCTACAGAACACCATTACTGCCAGTGAATAACACCACCCACTTTTTAATCTACAGAACACCATTACTGTCAGTGAATATCACCACCCACTTTCTAATCTACAGAACACCATTACTGTCAGTGAATAACACCACCCACTTTCTAATCTACAGAACACCATTACTGTCAGTGAATATCCCCACCCACTTTCTAATCTACAGAACACCATTACTGCCAGTAAATAACACCACCAACTTTCTAATCTACAGAACATCATTACTGTCAGTGAATATCACCACCCACTATCTAATCTACAGAATACCATTACTGCCAGTGAATATCACCATCCACTAGCTAATCTACAGAACACCATTAGTCAGTGAATAACATCACCCACTTTCTGATCTACAGAACACCATTACTGTCAGTGAATATCACCACCCACTTTCTAATCTACAGAACACCATTACTGCCAGTGAATATCCCCACCCACTTTCTAATCTACAGAACACCATTACTGCCAGTGAAAATCACCACCTACTTTCTAATCTACAGAACACCATTACTGCCAGTGAATATCACCACCCACTTTCTAATCTACAGAACAACATTACTGCCAGTGAATATCCCCACCCACTAGCTAATCTACAGAACACCATTACTGCCAGTGAATAACACCACCCACTTTCTAATCTACAGAACACCATTACTGCCAGTGAATATCACCACCCACTTTCTAATCTACAGGACACCATTACTGCCAGTGAATAACACCACCCACTTTCTAATCTACAGAACACCATTACTGCCAGTGAATATCACCATCCACTATCTAATCTACAGAACACCATTACTGCCACTGAATAACACCACCCACTTTCTAATCTACAGAACACCATTACTGCCAGTGAATATCACCATCCACTATCTAATCTACAGAACACCATTACTGTCAGTGAATATCACCACCCATTATCTAATCTACAGAACACCATTACTGCCAGTGAATATCACCATCCACTAGCTAATCTACAGAACACCATTAGTCAGTGAATAACATCACCCACTTTCTAATCGACAGAACACCATTACTGTCAGTGAATATCACCACCCACTTTCTAATCTACAGAACACCATTACTGCCAGTGAAGATTACCACCCACTTTCTAATCTACAGAACACCACTACTGTCAGTGAAAAACACCACCGACTTTCTAGGAGTAATTGAGCTTCACTCCAGTAAATTCATAAGCTACTTTTTAATCACACTGGCTGGCCCTCTTAGCACTGTTAGAAAGTTTTCCTAATAGCCATCACACTCTAATTACCAACCATGAATAATAGGCTTTCGCTTTAGGAAATAAACTGCTGCAGACTTGGGTTCTAATACTATTATAAATAATTTCAAATACTTAATCTGAGCGGCCTCCCAGTGGTTAAGGGCCACCAGAGACTCTGGGTTCGCGCCCAGGCTCTGTTGTAACCGGCCGCGACCGGGAGGTCCGTGGGGCGACGCACAATTGGCATAGCGTCGTCCGGGTTAGAGAGGGATTGGCCGGCAGGGAAATCCTTGTCTCATCGCGTACAAGCGACTCATGTGGCGGGCCGGGCGCAGGTGCCAGGCGCACAGTGTTTCCTCCGACACATTGGTGTGGCATGCTTCAGGGTTGGATGCACGCTGTGTTAAGAAGCAGTGCGGCTTGGTTGGGTTGTGTATCGGAGGACGCATGACTTTCAACCTTCGTCTCTCCGGCAAAATATAACTTTTTGGTAAAAACTCAACTCGTCGTGTTTGGAGGACAAAGAATGCAAAGAATGAGTTGCATCCAAAGAACACCATACCTACTGTGAAGCATGGAGGTGGAAACATCATGCTTTGGGGCTGTTTTTCTGCAAAGGGACCAAGACGACTGATTTGTGTAAAGGAAAGAATGAATCGGGCCATGTATCGTGAGATTTTGAGTGAAAACCTTCTATCAGCAAGGGCATTGAAGATGAAACGTGGCTGGATCTTTCAGCATGACAATGATCCCAAACACACCGCCCGGGCAATGAAGGAGTGGCTTCGTAAGAAGCATTTCAAGGTCCTGGAGTGGCCTAGCCAGTCTCCAGATCTCAACCCCATAGAAAATCTTTGGAGGGAGTTGAAAGTCCGTGTTGCCCAGCAACAGCCCCAAAACATCACTGCTCTAGAGGAGATCTGCATGGAGGAATGGGCCAAAATACCAGCAACAGTGTGTGAAAACCTTGTGAAGACTTACAGAAAACGTTTGACCTCTGTCATTGCCAACAAAGGGTATATAACAAAGTATTGAGATAAACTTTTGTTATTGACCAAATACTTATTTTCCACCATAATTTGCAAATAAATTCATTCAAAATCCTACAATGTGATTTTCTGGATTTTTTTTTCTAATTTTGTCTGTCATAGTTGAAGTGTACCTATGATGAAAATTACAGGCCTCTCTCATCTTTTTAAGTGGGAGGACTTGCACAATTGGTGGCTGACTGAATACTTTTTGCTCCACTGTATATGTACATATTCTTATTCCATCCCTTTACATTTGTGTGTATAAGGTAGTCGTGAATTTGTTAGATTACTTGTTAGATATTACTGCACTGTCGGAACTAGAAGCATAAGCATTTCGCTACACTCGTATTAACATCTGCTACCCATGTGTATGTGACCAATAACATCTGCTACCCATGTGTCTGTGACCAATAACATCTGCTACCCATGTGTCTGTGACCAATAACATCTGCTAACCATGTGTATGTGACCAATAACATCTGCTAACCATTTGTATGTGACCAATAACATCTGCTAACAATGTGTATGTGACCAATAACATCTGCTAACCATGTGTATGTGACCAATACAATTTGATAAGATTTAATTTGACAACACTGTCAAACTTTTGTGAGTGTAATGTTTACTGTTAATTTTTTATTGTTTATTTCACTTTTGTTTATCATCTATTTCACTCGCTTTGGCGATGTCGACATGTTTCACATGCAAATAAAGCCACTTAAATTGAAATTGAGAGAGAGAGAGAGAGAGAGAGAGAGAGAGAGAGAGAGAGAGAGAGAGAGAGAGAGATTAGGATTGTATTGTCATGTCCCCTTCTCCAAACCGGGATGTTACTGGGGACATTATTAATGCTGGGCAATTTGATTCAGCTCCCTGGGCCGTCTCTGTGGCTGCATCCTAAATGGAAACGTCTTCCCTACATAGTGCAGTACTTTTGGGCAGGGGTCTATGGGCCGTGGTCAAAAGTAGTGAACTATATAGGAAATAGAGTGCCTTTTGGGACGCACCCTGAGTCGCTCTGTGGCGTGGACAAATGGTGTGTGTGGTGCCTCGAGGCCCAAGGCCCTCTTTAGTGGGTGGGCAGGAGAGGGTGGGCAGAAGGGGGTGTGTGGTCTGCCCTCATCCCAGGGGTGGCGGGTGAGGGTGGGCAGGAGAGGGTGGGCAGAAGGGGGTGTGTGGTCTGCCCTCATCCCAGGGGTGGTGGGTGAGGGTGGGCAGGAGAGGGTGTGCAGAAGGGATGTGTGGTCTGCCCTCATCCCAGGGGTGGCGGGTGAGGGTGGGCAGGAGAGGGTGGGCAGAAGGGGGTGTGTGGTCTGCCCTCATCCCACGTGTGGCGGGTGAGGGTGGGCAGCCTTGTGATATCAGCCACCATGACTCATGGGTAATGGGATTAGCAAAGGGAAGGAATGTTTAAACGTGAAGAAGGGAGTGAAGGAAGGAGGGAGGGAGACATTAGTAATTTGTTTAACCAAGCTAATGCTGATATTGATGCTCCATCATAGAAGTAATAAAAGTGACACACACAGAGAGAGGAAAAAGACTGGGGCCAAATGATCTTGAGTCCGTAATTTTAGAGCCGGTCGTCAGGCGGCACGCCGCTCAGCAGCAGACTATTCTCTTGGTCCTCCACGGCCAACCCAGGCCTCACTTTAGATGAATTATTGAAATGGGTTCCATATCACCCAGGGAAACACAGCATTAATATGTGATGGTGTCATATTAAGCTGCAGGTGGATGGAAGATTGCAACAACCGAGGAATGGAGTCTAAATGGTTGTTGTGCACCAGGCACTAGACAGTCAGCGACGGGGTTGCAAAGGGTCGGGACATTTTCCATGGGAAGTTAAGCCCGGGAATTTGGAGAATTTTGCTTAAATTACACATAAGGCAATTCTAGGTCTTGTGCATATTTTGGTTAAACTATCCATAATTCAATGGAATTACAACCCTCTGCATGCACAGTGCACTCTTTCATCACATGTACTGCTGATTCTCAAGATCTTGCACACTAATGAGATGCTATTGACCCACACTATTACAATCCAAGGAGTCCAAGGACTAATTGCTTTCTGGTTTTGATTACAATACTGGGTGGGGTGAGTATATTTTATATGACATTATTTTTTGTAAATAGTAAATAGTAGCCTACAGCAGAGTGTGTTAAAATCATTTCTAACTTGTTAACAATTTCTGGTAGTTAGTTTTTGCTACCATGTGGGTTTTAGCTTGCTTGACCCTGCTAACTGAGGAGTGTTAATTCACCGGTTTCCATACCTGTTTCATTTTAAAACATTTATCTTACAAAGAGTTATTTAATCTATCAACTCCCGAGATTAGGCTGACAATTTTTTATTTATTTTTATTTCACCTTTATTTAACCAGGTAGGCTAGTTCAACATTTTCTCATTTGCAACTGCAACCTGGCCAAGATAAAGCATAGCAATTCGACACATACAACAACACAGAGCTACACATGGAATAAACAAAACATACAGTCAATAATACAGTAGAAAAAATAAAACAAGAAGTCTATATGCAGTGAGTGCAAATGAGGTAAGATAAGGGAGTTAAGGCAATTAATAGGCCATGGTGGCGAAGTAGTTGCAATATGGTAATTAAACACTGGAATGGTAGATGTGCAGAAGATGAATGTGCAAGTAGAGATACTGGGGTGCAAAGGAGCAAGATAAATACATAAATACAGTATGGGGATGAGATAGATAGATGGGCTGTTTACAGATGGACTATGTACAGGTGTAGTGATCTGTGAGCTGCTCTGACAGCTGGTGCTTAAAGCTAGTGAGGGAGATATGAGTCTCCAGCTTCAGTGATTTTTGCAGTTCGTTCCAGTCATTGGCAGCAGAGAACTGGAAGGAAAGGCGGCCAAAGTAGGAATTGGCTTTGGGGGTGACCAGTGAGATATACCTGTTGGAGCGCATGCAACGAGTGGGTGCTGCTATGGTGACCAGTGAGCTTTACCTAGCAGAGACTTGTAGATGGCCTGGAGCCAGTGGGTTTGGCGACGAGTATGAAGCGAGAGCCAACCAATGAGAGCATACAGGTCGCAGTGGTGGGTAGTATATGGGGCTTTGGTGACAAAACGGATGGCATTGTGATAGACTGCATCCAATTTGTTAAGTAGAGTACTAAATACTATAGTGCCTATAAGAACATCCAATAGTCAAAGGTATATGAAATACAAATGGTATAGAGAGAAATAGTCGACGCGTCATAATTCCTATAATAACTACAACCTAAAACTTCTTAACTGGGAATATTGAAGACTCATGTTAAAAAGGAACCACCAGCTTTCATATGTTCTCATGTTCTGAGAACTTAAACATGAGCTTTTTTACATGGCACAAATTGCACTTTTACTTTCTTCTCCAACACTGTGTTTTGCATTATTTAAACCAAATTGAACATGTTTCATTATTTACTTGAGACTAAATAGATTTTATTTACATAATATATTAAGTTAAAATAAAAGTGTTAATTGTTCATTCAGTATTGTTGTAATTGTCATTATTACATATATATATATATACACTGCTCAAAAAAATAAAGGGAACACTAAAATAACACATCCTAGATCTGAATGAAGGAAATATTCTTATTAAATACTTTTTTCTTTACATAGTTGAATGTGCTGACAACAAAATCACACACAAATTATCAATGGAAATCAAATTTATCAACCCATGGAGGTCTGGATTTGGAGTCACACTCAAAATTAAAGTGGAAAACCACACTACAGGCTGATCCAACTTTGATGTAATGTCCTTAAAACAAGTCAAAATGAGGCTCAGTAGTGTGTGTGGCCTCCACGTGCCTGTATGACCTCTATCAATGCCTGGGCATGCTCCTGATGAGGTGGCGGATGGTCTCCTGAGGGATCTCCTCCCAGACCTGGACTAAAGCATCCGCCAGATCCTGGACAGTCTGTGGTGCAACGTGGCGTTGGTGGATGGAGCGAGACATGATGTTCCAGATGTGCTCAATTGGATTCAGGTCTGGGGAACGGGCGGGCCAGTCAATAGCATCAATGCCTTCCTCTTGCAGGAACTGCTGACACACTCCAGCCACATGAGGTCTGGCATTGTCTTGCATTAGGAGGAACCCAGGGCCAACCTCACCAGCATATGGTCTCACAAGGGGTCTGAGGATCTCATCTCGGTACCTAATGGCAGTCAGGCTACCTCTGGCGAGCACATGGAGGGCTCTGCGGCCCCCCAAAGAAATGCCACCCCACACCATGACTGACCCACCGCCAAACCGGTCATGCTGGAGAATGTTGCAGGCAGCAGAACGTTCTCCACTGCATCTCCAGACTCTGTCACGTCTGTCACATGTGCTCAGTGTGAACCTGCTTTCATCTGTGAAGAGCACAGGGCGCCAGTGGCGAATTTACCAATCTTGGTGTTCTCTGGCAAATGCCAAATGTCCTGCACGGTGTTGGGCTGTAAGCACAACCCCCACCTGTGGACGTCGGGCCCTCATACCACCCTCATGGAGTCTGTTTCTGACCGTTTGAGCAGACACATGCACATTTGTGGCCTGCTGGAGGTCATTTTGCAGGGCTCTGGCAGTGCTCCTCCTGCTCCTCCTTGCACAAAGGTGGAGGTAGCGGTCCTGCTGCTGGGTTGTTGCCCTCCTACGGCCTCCTCCACGTCTCCTGATGTACTGGCCTGTCTCCTGGAAGCGCCTCCATGCTCTGGACACTACGCTGACAGACACAGCAAACCTTCTTGCCACAGCTCGCATTGATGTGCCATCCTGGATGAGCTGCACTACCTGAGCCACTTGTGTGGGTCGTAGACTCCGTCTCATGCTACCACTAGAGTGAAAGCACCGCCAGCATTCAAAAGTGACCAAAACATCAGCCAGGAAGCATAGGAACTGAGAAGTGGTCTGTGGTCAACACCTGCAGAACCACTCCTTTATTGGGGGTGTCTTGCTAATTGCCTATAATTTCCACCTGTTGTCTATTCCATTTGCACAACAGCATGTGAAATGTATTGTCAATCAGTGTTGCTTCCTAAGTGGACAGTTTGATTTCACAGAAGTGTGATTGACTTGGAGTTACATTGTGTTGTTTAAGTGTTCCCTTTATTTTTTTGAGCAGTGTATATATATATATTAGAGGTCGACCGATTATGAATTTTCAGCGCCAATACCGATACCGATTATTGGAGGACCAAAAAAAGCCGATACCGACTAATCGTCAGATTTTTTACATTTTATTTGTAATAATGACAATTACAACAATACTGAATGAACACTTATTTTAACTTAATATAATACATCAATAAAATCAATTTAGCCTCAAATAAATAATGAAACATGTTCAATTTGGTTTAAATAATGCAAAAACAAAGTGTTGGAGAAGGAAGTAAAAGTGCAAGATGTGCCATGTAAGAAAGCTCACGTTTAGTTCCTTTCTCAGAACATGAGAACATATGAAAGCAGGTGGTTCCTTTTAACATGAGTCTTCAATATTAGCAGGTAAGAAGTTTTAGGTTGTAGTTATTATAGGAATTATAGGACTATTTCTCTCTATACCATTTGTATTTAATTTACCTTTGACTATTGGGTGTTCTTATAGGCACTTTAGTATTGCCAGTGTAACAGTATAGCTTCCGTCCCTCTCCGCGCTCCTACCTGGGCTCGAACCAGGAACACAATGACAACAGCCACCCTCGAGGCAGCGTTACCCATGCAGAGCAAGGGAAACAACCACTCCAAGTCTCAGAGCGAGTGACGTTTGAAACACTATTAGTGCGCACCCCGCTAACTAGATAGCCATTTCACATCGGTTACACCAGACTAATCTCGGGAGTCGATAGGCTTGAAGTCATAAACAGCTGCTGGCAAACGCACGAAAGTGCCGTTTGAATGAATGCTTACGATCCTGCAGCTGCCTACCATCGCTCAGTCAGACTGCTCTATCAAATCATAGACTTAGTTATAACATGATAACACACAGAAATACGAGCCTTAGGTCATTAATAGGGTCAAATCCTGAAACTATCATCTCTAAAACAAAACAATTCTGTCAGTGAAATACGGAACCGTTCCGTATTTTATCTAACGGGTGGCATCCATAATTCTAAATATTCTTGTTACATTGCACAACCTTCAATGTTATGTCATAATTACGTAATTACGTAACATTCTGGCAAATTAGGTGGCCCAAACTGTTGCATATACACTGACTCTGCGTGCAATGAACGCAAGAGAAGTGACACAATTTCACCTGGTTAATATTGCCTGCTAACCTGGATTTCATTTCGCTAAATATGCAGGTTTAAAAATATATACTTCTGTGTATTGATTTTAAGAAATGTTGATGTTTGATGTTTATGGTTAGGTACACATTGGAGCAACGATACGCACCGCATCGATTATATGCAACGCAGGACACGCTAGATAAACTAGTAATAACATCAACCATGTGTAGTTAACTAGTGATTACGATTGATTGATTGGTTTTTTATAAGATACGTTTAATGCTAGCTAGCAACTTACCTTGACTTACTGCATTCACGTAACAGGCAGGCTCATCGTGGAGTGCAAAGTAATCAGGTGGTTAGAGCACTGGACTAGTTAACTGTAAGGCTGCAAGATTGAATCCCCCGACCTGACAAGGTAAAAATCTGTCGTTCTGCCCCTGAACAAGGCAGTTAACCCACCGTTCCTAGGCCGTCATTGAAAATAAGAATGTGTTCTTAACTGACTTACTCGTTAAATAAAGATTAAATAAAGGTGTTGACCTAAATGACTAATGATGATAAATACAATCCACCTGTGTGTAATCAAGTCTCCGTATAAATGCACCTGCACCGTGATAGTCTCAGAGGTCCGTTAAAAGCGCAGAGAGCATCATGAAGAACAAGGAACACACCAGGCAGGTCCGAGATACTGTTGTGAAGAAGTTTAAAGCCGGATTTGGATACAAAAATATTTCCCAAGCTTTAAACATCCCAAGGAGCACTGTGCAAGCGATAATATTGAAATGGAAGGAGTATCAGACCACTGCAAATCTACCAAGACCTGGCCGTCCCTCTAAACTTTCAGCTCATACAAGGAGAAGACTGATCAGAGATGCAGCCAAGAGGCCCATGATCACTATGGATGAACTGCAGAGATCTACAGCTGAGGTGGGAGACTCTGTCCATAGGACAACAATCAGTCGTATATTGCACAAATCTGGCCTTTATGGAAGAGTGGCAAGAAGAAAGCCATTTCTTAAAGATATCCATAAAAAGGGTCGTTTAAAGTTTGCCACAAGCCACCTGGGAGACACACCAAACATGTGGAAGAAGGTGCTCTGGTCAGATGAAACCAAAATTGAACTTTTTGGCAACAATGCAAAACGTTATGTTTGGCGTAAAAGCAACACAGCTGAACACACCATCCCCACTGTCAAACATGGTGGTGGCAGCATCATGGTTTGGGCCTGCTTTTCTTCAGCAGGGACAGGGAAGATGGTTAAAATTGATGGGAAGATGGATGGAGCCAAATACAGGACCAGTCTGGAAGAAAACCTGATGGAGTCTGCAAAAGACCAGAGACTGGGACGGAGATTTGTCTTCCAACAAGACAATGGTCCAAAACATAAAGTAAAATCTACAATGGAATGGTTCAAAAATAAACATATCCAGGTGTTAGAATGGCCAAGTCAAAGTCCAGACCTGAATCCAATCGAGAATCTGTGGAAAGAACTGAAAACTGTTCACAAATGCTCTCCATCCAACCTCACTGAGCTCGAGCTGTTTTGCAAGGAGGAATGGGAAAAAATTTCAGTCTCTCGATGTGCAAAACTGAGAGAGACATACCCCAAGCGACTTACAGCTGTAATCGCAGCAAAAGGTGGCGCTACAAAGTATTAACTTAAGGGGGCTGAATAATTTTGCACGCCCAATTTTTCAGTTTTTGATTTGTTAAAAAAGTTTGAAATATCCAATAAATGTCGTTCCACTTCATGATTGTGTCCCACTTGTTGTTGATTCTTCACAAAAAAATACAGTTTTATATCTTCATGTTTGAAGCCTGAAATGTGGCACAAGGTCGCAAAGTTCAAGGGGGCCGAATACTTTCGCAAGGCACTGTAGCTCTGGGGTTGTGTTTTGTGTGATTAAGTCAGTGAGTGGTTAATGTGGCGGCTGCTACTTTACAACCTCACGCTCCACTCCTGTCCTGCTGTGCTGATGTGAGGCTCAACCTCAGCATTGCCACTCAGTAAGCAGCGTGTCCCAGATAGTGTACTAAGTAGGGAATAGGGTGCCAATAGGGATGCACACTATATCAGCCACTTGGATAATCTCTATGAGGCTTTCAGAGCTAAAAGGTGGTGTATCTCAGAGATATGTACAGTTCAGTATTTAAACGGCTTACTAGGGGGGATAATCATATGATATGGTATGTTATGTAATGTTATGTTTACTGAGAGATAGTGGTTGTGTGTAAAGCAGATGAGTCCTGTTGGAGACTAGAGGACATGTTGAAGGGTTAGGGTCAATTCCATTTCAATTCCAGTCAATTCAGGAAGTACACGGAAGTACACATTCCAATTCCAATTCTCTTCAATGCTTTTCAAAGAGGAACACTTTGAATTGGAATTGGAGTTTACTTTCTGAATTGACTGGAATTGAAATGGAATTGACCCCAACCCTGACATGTTGAAGGTCAGGTGAGTGTATAAGGTGTGTCTATTAGTTTGGTTTCTAGTGGGGAGTTATACTGTATCATGTATTTTTATAATGTAATAAAGTGATTTGGATACTGTATTTACAGTGCAGACTTTAAGACTGGCTTGTGGTGCCACACTCCATTTATCTACACCGGACTTAAGGCAGGAGGTCACTATTCACCACTGTTCTTAATGGTCAGATATACCGTATCATATTGTAATAAACTGTCAACTGTACCATGAAAAGATAAGCAGCACAAGACTCCTTCTTTTAACTGTAGGTGATAATATCCCCGAGAGGAAGAGAGAATCCTATAAAGAGCATCACACAGAGCATCACACATAGCAGACAGAGATAGACCACTAACTGGGTCATCCTCTACGCCAGGCAGGCGAGAATAGAGAAACACATGCACACACACACACACACACACACACACACACACACACACACACACACACACACACACACACACACACACACACACACACACACACACACACACACACACACACACACACACACACACACACACACACACACACACACACACACACACACAGAGTATAGATTTGCCCCAAAAACATTAAGCCAAGTTTTATTTCAAAGCCTTTGATCAGTCTAGTCAGTGCTACAGAAATATAGTCAGACCAAGAGCCTGGTGGTGGACACTGGAAAACCATTGTTCTTTAGAGTGACACATTCAATACAACTTATGATAGACACATAACGACACTGTTTGGTGCAGTGTTCCATAGCTGTCGAAATGCTGACTGTGGTGGAAATATGTATGTATGCATATTTGTCATTGGTCATTCCCTGGGTGAGGAGAGTAGTGAATGAGTGTTTCAACCCAGTGCTGCTCATGGATTGAAGTCCTTCATCTGTACATAATTCCCCAGGACTGATGCCTCCTATGAATTTATACTAAGCAGAGCAGCTATGGCATTTGGTTTAGTCATTTATGCTGCTGCTGTTGATGATCCATACCTGCCCTATATTGTGTTTTTAAAGATAAACATATCCTTCAGAGAATATCCCAGTGAACAGGTCTTCAGTAGACATAATACCACATGTCGAGACGCCAAGCCATCTCAGTACTACTAACCCCTAGACTACAGAGGGCTCAATGTACATAACTGATGTACATTTTGAATGCAATACGCCTCTCCACATCTTCTAACATTAATATCCACTGTCCCTAAAAAGCCTCTCAACTGATGGAGGAAAAAAACATGATAAATCCTCCTTAATGACTAGGCTGGGCCTGGAGCCGTCTGGTAGAGACTGGATATTCCCTTGAAGTGGCCCAGTGGGAGTGCTTCGTGCTGGGCTGTGTTCCGAGGGAGCCTGGGTGGGGGGGGCTCTCTAAATCATACCTCCAGTGGAGAGAGAGGGAGTGAGAGTAAGAGCGAGAGAGGGAGAGAGAGAGTGGCCCTCCCTGGGGGCCCCATTAGAGTGATGACATGGTGGGGGTCTGGGGGCTGACCAGCACTACTACTCACGCCTGCATGAACACACAGGAGCCGGCAGTGGCCAAACTGCTCTCCAACCCTCATGGCTGGATGTCTCGGACTGGTAAGTGATCTCGAGGAGAGTGTGTGTGGGAGGGATGAGAAGATGAGAAGAGGGGAGGAAGGGAAAGAGGAGAGACATTGCTTCTCTCTGACTCTTTAGAACCCAGTTTACAGTATCCAGGGGCTGAGTCAGTGAAAGGAAAAGGGTAGTGAGGTGCATCTCTTTAATGGAACCCATCTACTGATCATCTGCTCTCTGTGCCCTTCCTCTCCCCCTCTAGCTCAGCAGGCTGAGGGGACTTACAGCCCACTGAAGTTAGAACAGTCAAACCCATCTACTGAGCATCTGCTCTCTGTGCCCTTCCTCTCCCCCTCTACCTCAGCAGGCTGAGGGGACTTACAGCCCACTGAAGTTAGAACAGTTGAACCCATCTACTGAGCATCTGCTCTCTGTGCCCTTCCTCTCCCCCTCTAGCTCAGCAGGCTGAGGGGACTTACAGCCCACTGAAGTTAGAACAGTTGAACCCATCTACTGAGCATCTGCTCTCTGTGCCCTTCCTCTCCCCCTCTAGCTCAGGAGTCTGGGGGGACTTACAGCCCACTGAAGTTAGAACAGTTGAACCCATCTACTGAGCATCTGCTCTCTGTGCCCTTCCTCTCCCCCTCTACCTCAGCAGGCTGAGGGGACTTACAGCCCACTGAAGTTAGAAGAGTTGAACCCATCTACTGAGCATCTGCTCTCTGTGCCCTTCTTCTCCCTCTCTACCTCAGCAGGCTGAGGGGACTTACAGCCCACTGAAGTTAGAACAGTTGAACCCATCTACTGAGCATCTGCTCTCTGTGCCCTTCCTCTCCCCCCTTTAGCTCAGCAGGCTGAGGGGACTTACAGCCCACTGAAGTTAGAACAGTTGAAACCATCTACTGATCATCTGCTCTCTGTGCCCTTCCTCTCCCCCTCTACCTCAGGAGTCTGGGGGGACTTACAGCCCACTGAAGTTAGAAGAGTTGAAACCATCTTAGAAACAGCTGGTTACATAGGACTGTTTAATGATATCATCGTTACTGTTGATAACAAATTCTTGAGTGAAAAATCTGATATTCCTAGCCCATTATTATGGTGAGGTCTATTTGTCTCTACGTTCAGACATCAGTTTATTGTAGCACATCCTTGTCTAGTCTACTTCATCTCTGCCTATTCTTCCCCCAACAGATTCAACCATGCTAATGGATTCCCCTGCGTGGCATTGTACCAAAGGAAGAATACAAGTAGGATTTCTGTTGATAGTGTAACGATTTTTCATTATACTTGAAAAAAATTATTGCTGTACAGAGACTGCAGTAGGGTTACATTTTATCTCATCACATTAATAGAAATTGCTTTAAATATGTTTTTTATTTTTAAATCAGGTAATCAAGAGACACCTCTCCTGAACTTCTCTGCTATAATGAAAAATAATATGCACAGACAGACACGGACTCACACACACACACACACACACACACACACACACACACACACACACACACACACACACACACACACACACACCTGAAGTTCTCCTTGCCAGAGAGAGGCTAGGGAAAGGTCTCTCCAGTGAATGAGTCCCATCACCTGGCCTGCATGAAGGTAGACAGCACAGTGACAGAACAACTCACTGTCAAGTTACCACAAGTGATGTCCTCATGGGACAGTGGAGAGACTACGGTGTGTGTATGTGTCTGCGCTTGTGTGTGTTTGTGTGGGTGTGTGTGTGTGTGTATGTGTGTGCATGTTTGTGTGTGTGTTACTGAGGTAACTGTGTGGAAATCTCAGGAAGACCAGCCAGGCAAAAAGAAAGACACCCAGCCATATAAAATAGTGAGCACCAGTCTCTTAGTCATTTCAATACACAGTGACCCTGAAAAGCAACACAAGCTGTGCATTGAAACTAACTGACTGGGCATTCTAAGAGAGAACAAGAAGAACTAACTGACTGGGCATTCTAAGAGAGAACAAGAAGAACTAACTGACTGGGCATTCTAAGAGAGAACAAGAATAACTATCTGACTGGGCATTCTAAGAGAGAACAAGAAGAACTATCTGACTGGGCATTCTAAGAGAGAACAAGAAGAACTATCTGACTGGGCATTCTAAGAGAGAACAAGAAGAACTAACTGACTGGGCATTCTAAGAGAGAACAAGAATAACTATCTGACTGGGCATTCTAAGAGAGAACAAGAAGAACTAACTGACTGGGCATTCTAAGAGAGAACGAGAAGGACTAACTGACTGGGCATTCTAAGAGAGAACAAGAATAACTAACTGACTGGGCATTCTAAGAGAGAACAAGAAGAACTAACTGACTGGGCATTCTAAGAAAGAACAAATAGAACTATCTGACTGGGTATTCTAAGAGAGAACAAGAAGAACTATCTGACTGGGTATTCTAAGAGAGAACGAGAAGAACTATCTGACTGGGTATTCTAAGAAAGAACGAGAAGAACTATCTGACTGGGTATTCTAAGAGAGAACGAGAAGAACTAACTGACTGGGTATTCTAAGAGAGAACGAGAAGAACTATCTGACTGGGTATTCTAAGAGAGAACGAGAAGAACTAACTGACTGGGTATTCTAAGAGAGAACGAGAAGAACTATCTGACTGGGTATTCTAAGAGAGAACGAGAAGAACTAACTGACTGGGCATTCTAAGAGAGAACAAGAAGAACTATCTGACTGGGCATTCTAAGAGAGAACAAGAAGAACTAACTGACTGGGCATTCTAAGAGAGAACAAGAAGAACTAACTGACTGGGCATTCTAAGAGAGAACAAGAAGAACTATCTGACTGGGCATTCTAAGAGAGAACAAGAAGGCCAGCCTGATCACTAGAAATAAGTGGCGATTTCAGACAATTGAAAAGATCCTGAGAACGTTGATATATGCCGTCCTTAGCGCTCACAAAGAAAATACAAATTTTCCAGCACAGAGGGACAACTAGCGATGCTCGGAGCTCGCTGTTTAAGACCACTGATCCACCGCAATTCACAATTCTCTAGCAAGCTGTAACAATACTGATGATAGCACGTTGTTTTTAATGATTTAGTTTTAAGCCTTCCACATACCATAGCCCTAACCTTAACCACTCAGAATGAATATCTAACTTAACCTTTTGAGTTCTGTTTTAACCCCGTTACCAAGCGGAATTAACCCTGTAACCACGCGGAATTAACCCTGTAACCACGCGGAATTAACCCTGTAACCACGCGGAATTAACCCTGTAACCACCAAATAATGCAAAAATAGACGGTACTGTAACAGAGAGCGACATGAGGGTATATTTGTCAGAGGAAAACCTGGTCCATCATATTTCCCTTTCACTCACTGACCTGCATCAAAGGCAGAGTCAGCTACTTTATACTGGGGTTTAATCCTTTTGGCTGTGACACCATTGGTGATCAGACAGTGCTGACATCGCTCTCATCAGACACAAGAGCAGCATATGGTTTCATCATCAGAAGTCACTTTGAAAGGACTCTGAATGTCAAAGTTCAGAGTCAAAGGGCAAATAAAGAGGCATTGTATCACAATACTAGACCTCCAATGGTGGACATTGTCAGGATCAATATATTGAGATTCAAGTTGGGTGGATTCAAGCTTTGTTCAAATATGATTCATGTCAACATACTTTTGCTGATTTTATTGACTACTCAGGAGTGATGTTGTTGTGTAAAAACCAATAATTCTATACACCAGGCAATATCATCATCATCATCATCATCTCCATAATAGCTGATGACAAGTCAACACTCAACAGTGACATAACTACCAGCCTCACGTCTGAGCCTGGCAGATCTGACTGGTGCTATTTAAGGAAGAAAGGTAATTTTAAATGGAATCCACTCGCAGGCATTAAACTGCGTTGACGATCTGGAGCAAAGTCTCTAATCATAAGAAACACATTGAAAATGGGAATGTGTGATGTCATGTCGTCTACCAAGCTCCACTTATCTATCATTTAAAGTTTCTAACAGGTCAACGTAGTATTTATGCTGCCTTTGAGATAGAGTTTTCTGAATCAAGCTGTGCTAACTGAAGGATCTCCACGGCAACATGGACATTTAAATTACTGGCAAGCTACAAACAGCATAGCTTTGACAATAATATCTGACATTCAAACAACAGTTTAGCCATATTGAATTTAGCCATATTGAAAATGCTTGTTAGTGGCTGTCTTGAGGTAGCTGGATTATCTTGTCTCCCTTCTCTTCCCTGTCTATTTCAATGTGGTTCAACCTTTATGGAAAACTAACTTTATACCTGTGCCATCTGGCATCTGTCAGAGTGGAAGTAGTCTCTTGTGACAGATTGAACAGCGCCCACAAGAGATTTGACCATGGGTGCCAGAATAGTGTGTGAGACGACATACTCTGTGTGTGTATACTCTAGTCAAACTCACAGATGTCCCTGAGACAGACAGACAGACAGACAGACAGACAGACAGACAGACAGACAAACAGACAGACAGACAGACAGACAGACAGACAGACAGACAGACAGACAGACAGACAGACAGACAGAGAGAGAGACAGAATACATTAAATACTACCTGAACGAGAGAACTGGGCATAGACATAAATTCAATGTCTAGTTTTGATTTACATTTCGTTCAGTTGTCAACTAACGTGAATTCAACGTGAAATCAACAAAACATTTCACCATGTCGTTGGATTTAGGTCAAACGTTGGGTGAACAAGAGACGGAAATTGACTACGTTGATGACTTTTTGCAAATAAATTAGTTTTCCACGGTGATTCAACGTCTTCACATATATTTTTGGCATTGAAACCAGTTTTTGCCCAGTGGGTTGTGTGCACCACAGTGACAGTGAAACAGATAAACAGGGGTTCAGTTCTAACCCCAGAGAGTGAAAATAACATATCAGGAAATGTCAGTCAACTGAAAAGTGTTTATGTATGCAAAATTGCAACAACAAGAGGCAGATTTGAAAGGGGATTTCTTCTGTAAAGGAGGTCTGAAACACATGAAGGAGTTAGCCAACCTTAATCCAAGTCAGAGAAAAAGCATCAAATCTAAGTGTAGATGAATGATTACTCTGGGTACTACCAACCTTTCCTTTACATGAATCAATGATGAATGGGTGGTTGGTGAATGGTTGACGAAGTCAACCTGAGTACATCCAGTGACCATATGACATGGCAAAACCCACCAGTCTTTTATTAATGAGTCAGACACAGAAAAGCCTAGACAGTAGGTACAGCCACAACAATTAATGGGTGGGTGGTGAATGGTTGACGAAGTCAACCTGAGTACATCCAGTGACCATATGACATGGCAAAACCCACCAGTCTTTTATTAATGAGTCAGACACAGCAAAGCCTAGACAGTAGGTACAGCCACAACAATTAATGGGTGGGTGGTGAATGGTTGACGAAGTCAACCTGAGTACATCCAGTGACCATATGACATGGCAAAACCCACCAGTCTTTTATTAATGAGTCAGACACAGCAAAGCCTGGGCAGTCGGTACAGCCACAACACACACAAAAACACACAGCCACAGGATGCTATCTCCTACTGTATGTTTTATTCAAAGCAACAGTGTGGACGCTTGGCTGATCCAAAGGAAAAGAGACTCAGTAATGGGGGTAGCACTACATCAGATATGAGCAATGAAAAGACCACTAAGAAAAAGTCGCAAATTGTAAACAAGCTCTTGTGAAACAACTTCGTTAAATCACTTTTAACCAAATAAACAGAGGATTTTGTGGATTAAATTCAGTAACTCTCTCTCTCTCTCTTTCTTCAGCATATATATCTCTCTCTTTTCAGCATATCTCTCTCTCTCTCTTCAGCATCTCCCCCTCTCTTTCTCTACATAATGTTTAAGGCTTTATTGTTTTGACAAACAGCAAAGCCAGCCAATCCCAAGGTAGAATTACCTGCCCTGATAAACAGAAGGACGAATTCAAATAGATACAGCCAAACTACTGGGAACACTGTTTACCATTGCAAGCCTCTGGAGTCTCCTAAACATTCCTAGAGGTAAACCTTTTGCTGCCACCTCTAGGGAGCTGAAAACTAAATGTAATTTAGACCATTAAATGGCATTTATAGCTTCCCAAAATGAATATCTAACGGAAAGACATAACATGACCAACAGCACATGGATCAGCTTTAAATTTACTATATGAGAAATTGGTGATGTATTTGGAGCCTTGAAATAAAGTCCCATTTCCATTTCCAATGTTGTTTTCATAGATTATAACCAAGGGTGGTATGGACTGAGATGGTAATTCTAAGGGACAGTGGAGCCATGTCAGAATGGAAGATGATTTGTCATCTGTTTCATACTATCAAGGTTCCCTCCACTCAAAAGTCTACTCCCAAAGAATTGAAATGATGGCCTACTGAAAGTCACCATTACATGAGTCTCAAATAGGTCCATAAACGTAGATCTCTAAAGGAACATTTTTTAAATGAAACCTTAACTTATTGTGACACAATGAGAGACTATAACGTGTCGGTAGTCAGATGAAGGGAAGTATTAGGCTGTCCTCATTTTTCCCCGTTTTGTTCAAGTCAAGGAGAAAACTTTTGAGTGATGTGGAATCCTGTTGGTGCTCCCAGTCCCCAGTCTTCAAGGTTGTTTGTTGAGGTCCGGTAGTGTTGCAGAAATGAGTGTCTGAGTCGGTGAGGCAGACAGGCTAACTGACGCAAATACCCAGGGGTAACTTGACTAAACAATTAATCTACCTGCTAGCCAGTATAATGGAATTCCATTTAAAAGATTAAGTCAAGGATCACCGGGGTAATAGACGCTATTACTTATCCACTTCTTCAGTCTCACCGTCAACTGTAAGAATTCTGGGCCAATGATGGGGGGCTGGAACTTAATTCTATTTGTACTTCATTTGTACTTTGCAAATTGATGCAAGAAGCCTAAACAGATATTGTATTTGACAAAAACACAATCCTTTCAAACCAAGAAAGACATTGGTACACGATCACATATGTCTCTCTATTTATGAGTGGAAATACATCGGAATAGATTTCCTAAATTAAAATAATTTTGAGCTGAATTCCTAGTGATTTTACAGTCTTTTATGTGCAAAATAAATAAATGTGCTCAAAACTTTGGGGGCCAAATAAAATCCCTGCCCTAGGAGTTACTGAAATTATTCCTAATTTTCAGCTTGCCTTTCATCACTCTCGGCATTGCCAGATTCCTTACATAGAAATAAACCTAGTAACCAGGTATACAGTGCTTTCAGAAAGTATTCCCACCCCTTGACTTTTTTTCACATTTGTTGTGTTACAAAGTGGGATTAAAATTGATTTAATTGTCTTTTTTTTTTGTAAACAATCTTTAAAAAAATACTCCGTAATGTCAAAACGGAAGAAAAATTCTAACATTTGTAGAAAATCCATGAAAACACAAAAACAAATATATCTTGAATAGATAAGTGTTTAACTCCCTTAAGTCAATACATGTTAGATTCACCTTTGGCAGCGATTAGAGCTGTGTCTTTCTGAGAAAATCTCTAAGAGCTTTCCACACCTGGATTGTGCAACATATGCCTATTATTCTTTTCAAAATGCTTCAAGCTCTGTCAAATTGGTTGTTGATCATTGCTAGACTACCATTTTCGTGTCTTGCCATAGATTTTCAAGCAGAATTATGTAGAAAGAAAGAGAAGCCTGCACACTGCTCCTGCTACTATCACTGTTCTTTATTAAGCTAACGTATAGGCCTCAAGGCCTCTGACAAAGGCAGAATTTCCAACGTGTGCGAGGATAGTGGAAATGTAATCAAAGCATAAAGGATGACAACCGATTTCTAAACAAGACAAAGGATTTTCTAACAGATTTCTTCCTGCATAACATAGGTACAGCAGATCCCCTTTCTGTATGGTACACTTTTAAATGTACCTTTAGAGGTCATGAAATTCAATATTAATCTTTAAAACGAAAAAAATGTGTTCAAACGACTTCAAATTAGCAAGGGAAATAGAATAATAACAGTACAGATGGATAGCAATAACGATAACGAAATGGAGGAATTATTTGGGAACGATCAAGTATAATATATTATAAAAATAATGCAAATTGAATGTCCTCCATGATTCACCAAAATATACTTTGAAAGACCAAGCAAAGTACTTTAAGTATATGTTACCTTTTCAGTCTCCTCCATTTCCACTAACTGAAGTGAACTGTAAGGATGATTTTCCTAATAACAGTGTCAAATGAACAGCTGTACAGAAAGACTTGTGTGAGGGACAAATTGGAGAGGAGGAACGTATCTATTTATTATGACCAAAAGTGTCATTGTACACTGACAACTCAAATGTCCTCTTAAACCTGCAATCTGGATCCCTGCACAGCCTTATAGAGGATCTAGATCATTTCTCTAACTTCTCAGGAGTACAACCGAACTATGATAAGTGTTATTAAGTATTGGACCGCTAAAAAAATACAACTTTCACATTACTGTGTAGTAACTGTTTTAAAGTCACCATTGGCCTCATGGTGAAATCCCTGAGCTGTTTCCTTCCTCTCTGGCAACTGAGTTAGGAAGGACGTCTGTATCTTTGTAGTGACTAGGTGTATTGATACACCATCCAAAGTGAAATGAATAACTTCACCATGCTCAAAGGGATATTCAATGTCCGCTTTTTATTTTTTACCCATCTACCCATAGGTGCCCCTCTTTGCTCCCTGGTCTTTGTGGTTGAATCAGTGTTTGAAATTCACTGCTCGACTGAGGGACATTACATATAATTGTTTGTGTGGGGTACAGAGATGAGGTAGTCATTCAATCGTCATGTTAAGTACTATTATTGCACACAGAGTGAATCCATGCAACTTGTTATGTGACTTGTTAAGCACATTTTTACTCCTGAACTTATTTAGGCTTGCCATAACAAAGAAGTTGAATACTTATTGACATTTCAGCTTTTCATTTTTAATTAATTTGTAAAACAAAAAAAATATTTTAACATAATTCCACTTTGATATCATGGAGTATTGTGTGTAGGCCAGTGATACAAAATCTAAATTGAATAAATGTTACATTAAGGCTGTATACACAATAAAATGTGGAAAAAGTCAAGAGGTGTGAATACTTTCTGAAGGCACTGTAGCTGTCTGTAGCCAGTGGTTCTGTCATACAAATGTAGGATCTTAATTTAAGTCTCTTGTAATTAATGGACATTTTTGTAGAGGTTCAGACATTTTTCCAAAAGGAAAATCAAGTCAAATTTTCAAAGTGGAAAGGATGTTTTTGAACCTCAAATACACTACAAGTTTAAAATGTCCTGCATCTGTAGGATGAGGCAATGAATGGTACAAAATGCTCTTCTCCGCTCCTGTCCAGCACCTAGCCAGAACTCTTGTTGACCAAGCAGGTAGCAGCCTGACTCTAGCCAAAGCTCCTAGTCCAGTTGACCAAGCAAGTATCCTACCACAGGCTGAAGCCTGGCATAGTACCATGAAGAGTCTGCCCAGCCATCAACATTCTCCTGTCCTGCCCAGCACCACCTAGCCACATCACGTCAGAGAGACATTACCCTCACTGCTCTGCTCTGTAACTGGAGGTGTTGTGATGGCTGATGGTTCTGACACTGAAGAGCTTCTCTCTCTCCTCTCCTCGGTAAAAAGTGCAGACAGCCGATAATGAAGCCCTGACAGAGCAGTCAGCAGGCCAAACGTGTTACTGATCACCGGGTATGGAGGAGGGGTAGAGGGTGGAGGGAGAGGGCAATGGGCGCCCAGCTTCTGCTGTGCTAAGCACCAGACAAGGAGGCAGAAGGACAGGCTGAGGGTTGAGGTGTGGGCTGGGCTGCCACCACCTTAGACTCAGTATCACAAACCATACAGAAAAACACACCAAGCTTTTTGCTTGGCATCATGGAGAAATACATTTTAAAAAAGTTTTTGTTCTTATAATGTTTCTAACATTTCTAACCAGACACATCGATTTGTTTCACTTCCCCTTAGAAATAACTGGTGAAAACTTTCCACTGGACTGGTGCAAGTGCTTGATAAATCTGTCCCTGTACTGTGCTGTGTGTCTGGGGAGTCGGGACAACAAGGTGAAAGTCAAAGCACTACTGTCACAATATCCCGGAACGTTGCCAAGAGTCCTCAGAGTGAAGGGGGAAACTGACCTATAACAGGAGTAAAACAATTTCCCTCTTGTACCGATCTGTTGATACTAGAGCTGAACATGAAACTGAAGTGGTATGTGGGGAAGGAGCCTCCTTCCTGATGTCTGGACCTCTGGGAAGACAACAACAGCTGGAGAGGATTGAGGTATTCTACACTGTACAGTATCTCAAACATAGAGTTGCCCTCTCTTCCAGCTGTTGTTTCCCTCCCAAAGGTACAGATATCAGGAAGGAGATGTCCCACCCACTTCTGTTCCATGTTCAGCTCATGTTTATGTTCATCTCAGTTTGAGAATGTTCTCCTCAGATTTCTCATCATGATAACCGATATACAGTACCTCTATGTGAAAATGGGTGTAAAACGGAATTGAAATGCACAGCGGTAGAATACAAGTATCATCATAATAAGATACAGTGGGGAGAACAAGTATTTGATAAGTACAAGTACAAGTACTTACTTCCTACTTTTTAGCATAGGTACACTTCAACTGTGAGAGACGGAATATAAAACAAAATCCAGAAAATCACATTGTATGATTTTTAAGTAATTAATTTGCATTTTATTGCATGACATAAGTATTTGATGCATCAAAAAAGCAGAACTTAATATTTGGTACAGAAACCTTTGTTTGAAATTACAGAGATCATATGTTTCCTCTTGACCAGGTTTGCACACACTGCAGCAGGGATTTTGGCCCACTCCTAAATACAGACCTTCTCCAGATCCTTCAGGTTTCAGGGCTGTCGCTGGGCAATACGGACTTTCAGCTCCCTCCAAAGATTTTCTATTGGGTTCAGGTTTGGAGACTGGCTAGGCCACTCCAGGACCTTGAGATGCTTCTTACGGAGCCACTCCTTAGTTGCCCTGGCTGTGTGTTTCAGGTCGTTGTCATGCTGGAAGACCCAGCCACGACCCATCTTCAATGCTCTTACTGAGGGAAGGAGGATGTTGGCCAAGATCTCGCGATACATGGCCACATCCATCCTCCCCTCAATAAGGCGCAGTCGTCCTGTCCCCTTTGCAGAAAAGCATCCCCAAATAAGGTGCAGTTAATTCAGGTAATGAGTGGAGAACAGGAGGGGTTCTTAAAGAAAAACTAACATGTCTGTGTGAGCCGGAATTCTTACTGGTTGGTAGGTGATCAAATTCTTATGTCATGCTAATTAATTACTTAAAAATCATACAATGTGATTTTCTGGATTTTTTTTTTCGATTCCGTCTCTCACAGTTGAAGTGTACCTATGATAAAAATTACAGACCTCTACATGCTTTGTAAGTAGGAACACCTTCAAAATCGGCAGTGTATCAAAAACTTGTTCTCCCCACTGTAACTGACACACGTTGAGGAAACGGAGCAGTGACGTCGTGGTAAATAACCTCATAGTGACCCCAGGTGCCTGGCAGGAGAGTCTAACATCAGTGTGGAAGTGATGTGATCTGACTGAGCATGGCTGTGTGTGTGTGTGTGTGTGTGTGTGCGTGTACGTTCAACACTGAGGTCGAGAGAAAAACACAACTAGAGTTAAATCTAAGCCCACGCACAACTGGATGTGACCCCTTGCCTGCTATTCACATTCTACAAACTTTCAGCTCTTTTTGCATGGATGATTAGTTAAGACTCAACCAAACAACAGATATTATCATACATTTTGGCATTTGATTTTGAGAGGTGTCTTTGAGTTTGTATCTAGAGTAGTTATGGGTATACTATACAATATAATCATATTTAAGAGGGGAACATTCCACCCAGTGATAGAAAGATAATGAAACTGTTACATGAGTGCATTTGTAACATCTCAACTCTCACCCCAGCAGTCATGTGAGCTACTACAAACCCAGAGGGTGTTCAGACAGGGCCTGTTGTGTTTCTGTTACTGCATACGCCTCCAGTAATGACACACACACACACCCAGAGGGTGTTCAGACAGGGCCTGTTGTGTTTCTGTTACTGCATACGCCTCCAGTAATGACACACACACACACCCAGAGGGTGTTCAGACAGGGCCTGTTGTGTTTCTGTTACTGCATACGCCTCCAGTAATGACACACACACACACCCAGAGGGTGTTCAGACAGGGCCTGTTGTGTTTCTGTTACTACATACGCCTCCAATAATGACACACACACACACCCAGAGGGTGTTCAGACAGGGCCTGTTGTGTTTCTGTTACTGCATACGCCTCCAATAATGACCTGGGTCTCCCATAGGTTGGAGATGATTCTAATGCCTTGGCATAGATACAGAAGGAATATACAGTATCCATGGAATCTGCCCTCCACACACACACACACACACACACACACACACACACACACACACACACACACACACACACACACACACACACACACACACACACACACACACACACACACACACACACACACACACACACACACACACACACACTGTGAGAGGTACTGGATAGATGATGACAGTAGGTGTAATAGCCTAACTATATAAATGATCACCTCACAGCCCTGAGCAGACTATTTGAATTATTTAAGCCAAAAGGTTTTACTGAGCTTTTATGTGTGTTCGGTTTTACTGAGCTTTTATGTGTGTTCTTTTGTGTGTGTTCGTGTACATCCCAGTATGATAATTCCACACCTCTGAACTATTACCTTCCACTAGCTACTGACCCCGTGGGCTTCAAAAGAACCAAGTGAACATACACTATATTCTGTAGGTGAATCTGCCTGCCAACAACAGTAGCTAGAGTTCTCTACTGTCTTCCATTCACCCATGTGACTTCAGCACTGAAATAATAATAACTACCCACACTGGACCTTTAACACTGTGTATGGCAATACACATCCCAAAGCATGCAAAGCCCTAGTCTTTGAAACAAATATCTGAAAACATTGTATACTATAAGATCCTTGGCAGTAATCAGTAATAGTTCTATGATAATAATAGACAATAGGCTGAACATTTGCAGTAATTGAGATGACAGATCAAATGGCGATTGGCTTTAGTTGGTAGGAAAGGAGAAGTGTAATATATACAGCTGAAGTCAGAAGTTCACATACACCTTAGCCAAATACATTTAAACTCAGTTTTTCACAAGTCCTGACATTTACTCCTAGTAAAAATTCCCTGTCTTAGGTTAGTTAGGATCAACACTTCATTTTAAGAATGTGAAATGTCAGAATAATAGTAGAGAGAATGATTAATTTCAGCTTTTATTTCTTTCATTTCCAGTGGGTCAGAAGTTTACATACACCCAATTAGTATTTGGTAGCATTGGCTTTAAATTGTTTAACTTGGGTCAAAGTTTCAGGTAGCCTTCCACAAGCTTCCCACAATAAGTTAGGTGAATTTTGGCCCATTCCTCCTGACAGAGCTGGTGTAACTGAGTCAGGTTTGTAGGCCTCCTTGCTCGCACACACTTTTCCAGTTCTGCCCACACATTTTCTATAGGATTGAGGTCAGGGCTTTGTGATGGCCACTCCATTACCTTGACTTTGTTGTCCTTAAGCCATTTTGCCACAACTTTGGAAGTGTGCTTGCCACAACTTAGGAAGCCCCATTTGCAACCAAGCTTTAACTTCCTGACTGATGTCTTGAGATGTTGCTTCAATACATCCACAACATTTTCCGTCATCATGATGCCATCTATTTTGTGAAGTGCACCAGTCCCTCCTGCAGCAAAGCACCCCCACAACATGATGCTGCCACCGCCGTGCTTCACGGTTTGAATGGTATTCTTTGGCTTGCAAGCCTCCCCCTTTATCCTCCAAACATAACGATGGACATTATGGCCAATTCAGTTCTATTTTTGTTTCATCAGACCAACAGTACGATCTTTGTCCCCATGTGCAGTTGCAAACCATAGTCAGGCTTTTTTATGGTGGTTTTGGAGCAGTGGCTTCTTCCTTGCTGAGCGGCCTTTCAGGTTATGTTGATATAGGACTCGTTTTACTGTGGATATAGATACTTTTGTACCTGTTTCCTCCAGCATCTTAACAAGGTCCTTTGCTGTTGTTCTGGGATTGATTTGCACTTTTCACACCAAAGTACGTTCATCTCTAGGAGACAGAAGGCGCCTCCTTCCTGAGTGGTATGATGGCTGTGTGGTCCCATGGTGTTTATACTTGCGTACTATTGTTTGTACAGATGAACATGGTACCTTCAGGCGTTTGGAAATTGCTCCCAAGGATGAACCAGACTTGTGGAGGTCTACAATTGTTCTTCTGAGGTCTTGGCTGATTTCTTTGGATTTTCCCATGATGTCAAGCAAAGAGACACTGAGTTTGAAGGTAGGCCTTGAAATACATCCACAGGTACACCTCCAATTGACTCAAATTATGTAAATTAGCCTACCAGAAGCTTCTAAAGCCATGACATAATTTTCTGGAATTTTCCAAGCTGTTTATAGGCACAGTCAATTTAGGGTGTGTAAACGTTTGACCCACGGGAATTGTGATACAGTGAATAATAAGTGAAATAATCTATTTTTAAACAATTGTTGGAAAAATTACTTGTGTCAAGCACAAAGTAGATGTCCTAATTGACTTGCCAAAACTATAGTTTGTTAACAAGAAATTTGTGGAGTGGTTGAAAAACTTGTTTTAATGATTCTAACCTAAGTGTATGTAAACTTCCGACTTCAACTGTATGTGTCTGCAGAATAAGTGGCCCTAAAAACCTGCCACCTCTGTACATAACTCCAGAGTAGGTCTGAGCAGTCACCCTACTCATGGTGCCCACAGGACAAAACACTATCAAAGCACATTACTACCTTTGCTCTCGTTCTCTCTTTCTTTCTCCATCCGTCCCCCTCTCTCTCTAGCTCTCGCTTTCATTCTCCCACTCCCTCCCTCCTTCCATCCATCCCTCCCTCCCTCCCTCCCTCCCTCCCTCCCTCCCTCCCTCCCTCCCTCCCTCCCTCCCTCCCTCCTCTCCTACTCTTGTGCCGTTTGTGAGTAGAGTATCCAAATATTCCAGGCCTCATTTCAGTAGTGTGCCGAGGGGCATAAAACACAAAACCCTTTCCAACTAGGCTTCTGGAGTTGTGTCAGCTAGGACTGGTTTATTTTAAGCTATATTGTGTACTATATTCCTCCTTTAACAGTATCCTTGGTGGTGTGTCTGACTTCTTACATAAAGAAACATCACTCCATTTAACACCCCAGCAAACACTACCATTTGTCTCATTTGGCTCATGCAAGGAGAGGGTGAAGGGAAAGAGCACTGGGAGAACGATGAGGATGAGAGTGAATGGCTAAAGGACAACCAGAGAGAAGGAAGAGATTGAATGGCTAATATCACCCAGGTTGGGCTTAGGGTGAAGGGTGTTGCGACTTTGGGCCCACGAGGAGGACATGCACAACGGGGGTGATTTACAATTACACATTAACACAAGAACCAGGGTCACCCTTCCTGCTCTTGAGTGGATTATCAGAGCCACTGGAATATGCTTCATGATATGACAGAGCCATAAAGGCCACCTGGGACCATTATAGCAAATTTCTTGGAACCTGAGTGCCCCCTGGGAAGAGCATGAGACAAAACACAGTCAAAAAGATCTCTGAGAGAAAATGGTGCCAAGAGCCCCAGAACATATTAAACACGTTTTTTTTATTTTTTTTGGTAACTTTCGTTCAAAACTTTGAGGTCATTTAGAAATGTCTTTGTTTTTGAAAGAAAAGCAATTTTTTTGAAGATCTCGTACAACGCTGTGTACTACTCCCTTCACAGAACAGCACAAACTGGCTCTAACCAGAATAGAAAGAGGAGTGGGAGGCCCTGGTGCACAACTGAGCAAGAGGACAAGTACATTAGAGTGTCTAGTTTGAGAAACAGCTGCCTCACAAGTCCTCAACTGGCAGCTTCATTAAATAGTACCTGCAAAACACCCGTCTCAACGTCAACAGTGAAAAGGCGACTACGGGATAATGGCCTTCTAGGCAGAGTTCCTCTGTCCAGTTTCTGTGTTCTTTTGCCCATCTTAATCTTTTATTTTTATTGGCCAGTCTGAGATATGGCTTTTTCATTGCAACTCTGCCCTAATTGGAGTAAACTAATAAACAATAACACTTAGACTTCTACTTTCAGCTTATACATACTATATACATTTTACGGACACAGTATGTTTTACAATAGTTACATTTTGTTATATACCTATCGCTGAACACCATCCAGTTTGGATTTCTATTTGCCATATATTTTTCAACTGCTGTGATGTTTCACAAAAGTTCTGAACCTTTCTGTTCTCATAGTTTCTAAAGATTGTAAATTAAAGATAAACATTTTTGCTAAGAGTATTATTATATTATTGATCGATTGACTAGGATTTTTCAAATCCCCCAGCAGTGGTATTTGCAGAGTTAGCTCCAGGTAAATGTTGCAATTCTTCAGCCATTCCTGCCAAGCTACTTTTGGACAGCACCAAAACAAATGATCTCATGATTCCGTCTCATTACAGCAAAATCTGAAAAGCTGGGATGGTTGTATCCTCCATATAAACTCAGCAAAAAAAGAAAGGTCCTCTCACTGTCAACTGCGTTTATTTTCAGCAAACTTAACATGTGTAAATATTTGTATGAACATAACAAGATTCAACAACTGAGACATAAACTGAACAAGTTCCACAGACATGTGACTAACAGAAATGGAATAATGTGTCCCTGAACAAAGGGGGGGTCAAAATCAAAAGTAACAGTCAGTATCTTCTGTGGTCACCAGCTGCATTAAGTACTGCAGTGCATCTCCTCCTCATGGACTGCACCAGATTTGCTAGTTCTTGCTGTGAGATGTTACCCCAGAACGAGCAGTATGGCAGGTGGCATTGTCATGAGGATCATGTCAGGATGAGCCTGCAGGAAGGGTACCACATGAGGGAGGAGGATGTCTTCCCTGTAACGCACAGCGTTGAGATTGCCTGCAATGACAACAAGCTCAGTCCGATGATGCTGTGACACACCGCCTCAGACCATGACGGACCTCCACCTCCAAATCCATCCTGCTCCAGAGTACAGGCCGCGGTGTAACGCTCATTCCTTCGACGATAAACGCCAGTTCGACCATCACCGCTGGTGAGACAAAACAGTGACTCGTCAGTGAAGAGCACTTTTTGCCAGTCTTGTCTGGTCCAGAGACGGTGGGTTTGTGCAGTGATGTCTGGTGAGGACCTGCCTTACAACAGGCCTACAAGCCCTCAGTCCAGCCTCTCTCAGCCTATTGCGGACAGTCTAAGCACTGATGGAGGGATTGTGTGTTCCTGGTGTAACTCGGGCAGTTGTTGTTGCCATCCTGTACCTGTCCCGCAGGTGTGATGTTCGGATGTACCGATCCTGTGCAGGTGTTGTTACACGTGGTCTGCCACTGCAAGGACGATCAGCTGTCCCTCCTGTCTCCCTGTAGCGCTGTCTTAGGCGTCTCACAGTACGGACATTGCAATTTATTGCTCTGGCCACATCTGCAGTCCTCATGCCTCCTTGCAGCACGGCTAAGGCACGTTCACACAGATGAGCAGGGACCCTGGGCATCTTTCTTTTTGTGTTTTTCAGAGTCAGTAGAAAGGCCTCTTTAGTGTCCTTAGTTTTCATAACTGTGACCTTAATTGCCTACCGTCTGTAAGCTGTTAGTGTCTTAACGACCATTCCACAGGTGCATGTTCATTAATTGTTTATGGTTCATTGAACAAGCATGGGAAACAGTGTTTAAACCATTTACAATGAAGATCTGTGAAGTTATTTGGATTTCTACGAATTATCTTTAAAAGACAGGGTCCTGAAAAAGGAACGTTCATTTTTTTGCTGAGTTTATATAACATTCTTTTGATTGCAAGAATTTTGTATAATCATTTAAATAGAAAAACTCTCAAGTTTTGAATATGACGTCGTTTTGTGTATCAGTTCATAAACCACGTGCAATGGAATTTGTACATAGAAAATCTCTTCCCAACTATTTTGCAATCAATATGGCACAGCTGTCAATTTTGATCATTAATTCAGGGCTGACAGACAAGTTCCTTACTTTCTCCCCCTTCCACTTGCCTCTTCCATTTTTGTGTTTCTTATAAATGAATTAAACGGACAAACTTTTGGTATGAGCCCAATATAGATTGTGATGTTTTTCCTACATTATTAAAAGTATAATATGTTTTTAAATTGTGAAATTGTCCTCTTAACAGGAAAAAACATTATGTGAACACCTATGAGAAATTCCCAATCTCAAATTGAACATTAAACGTGTTGAGTTCTCTGAATCAACGGGGCATTCCCAATGTTACACTGTTTGGACATTAAAGCCCACCTCCTGGAGTCTCCCTATAAAGTAGAACATTTACCAGACAACTGGTGGGAAAACATGGAAATGTAAAAAGAAAGGGAAAAACATGGCTAATTTCTGTCTAATGACATCTGATAATGACAGCTAATATCGATGGACTTACTAAACAGAAAAGGTTTCAGCCTCCAGTATTTATGCTGCAGTATATGTGTTGGGGGGGCTAGGGTCAGTTTGTTATATCTGGAGTACTTCTCCTGTCCTATCCGGTGTCCTGTGTGAATTTAAGTGTGCTCTCTCTAATTCTCTCTTTCTCTCTTTCTTTCTCTCTCTTGGAGGACCTGAGCCCTAGAACCATGCCTCAGGACTACCTGACATGATGACTCCTTGCTGTCCCCAGTCCACCTGGCCGTGCTGCTGCTCTGGTTTCAAACTGTTCTGCCTGTGATCATTATTATTTGACCATGCTGGTCATTTATGAACATTTGAACATCTTGGCCACGTTCTGTTACAATCTCCACCCGGCACAGCCAGAAGAGGACTGGCCACCCCACATAGCCTGGTTCCTCTCTAGGTTTCTTCCTAGGTTTTGGCCTTTTCTAGGGAGTTTTTCCTAGCCACCGTGCTTCTACACCTGCATTGCTTGCTGTTTGGGGTTTTAGGCTGGGTTTCTGTACAGCACTTTGAGATATCAGCTGATGTACGAAGGGCTATATAAATACATTTGATTTGATTTGATGTAATCTTATCAAGTCAAGTTCTGTAAGGCGAGGACACCTGTTGGGCAAATGATCCCATCTCCTCGACACAGCTGAAAACTCAAAAGACAGAAAAATTGACAGACAAATGGAGAATTGAATCAACTTGGAAGAGAAATAGACTTGTCTTGCAGGAGGGAGAGAGGAGAGTAGGCATGACAAAGAGTCCGAAACGGCCTCTGAACTATTTAGCATCGCAAAATTATAATCTTAATAGATCAATCATAATCTTTGTGTTTCTTTCCACTGTGTGTTTCTTAGCAGAATAATACATCCTCTCTTTATAAGTAAGTGTGGTTTTCTCTTGCTTTGACAAAGACAATTAAAGATCTTACGTATACTTTAAGATTGTTGTTATGAGACTTGATGAATGGAAGCTAAACTAATCAGAGTTTCGAGTTAATTGTTCTCTTTGAATAAAAATTATTACTTGTGCCCTTACACAACATTTAACTTGAAAAAGTAGGCAGATTAATTCATTAATTAAGTCACCAATTATTAGACCCCTCCTACAAGGGAAAGTACAGCAGGACACTGAGAGGAGGATGAGAATGATGGGCTAACAGCCTTGTTGTGCCAACATGTGATCACAGCAGGACACTAACAACATTCTTGTTGTGTCTATAGGGGATAACTGCAGGACACTAACAGCAGCCTTGTTGTGCTTACAGGGGATCACAGCAGGACACTAATAGCAGCCTTGTTGTGTCTATAGGGGATCACTGCAGGACATTAACAACAGCCTTGTTGTGTCTTTTGGGGATAACAGCCATGTTGTCTTTTGGGGATCACAGCCTTGTTGTGTCTATAGGGGATCACAGCCTTGTTGTGTCTATAGGGGATCAAAGCCTTGCTGTGTCTATAGGGGATCACAGCAGGACACTAACAACATCCTTGTTGTGTCTATAGGGGATCACTGCAGGACACTAACAGCAGCCTTGTTGTGTCTATAGGGGATCACAGCAGGACATTAACAACAGCATTGTTGTGTCTTTTGGGGATCACAGCCTTGTGTCTATATGGGATCACAGCCTTGATGTGTCTATATGGGATCAAAGCCTTGCTGTGTCTATAGGGGATCACAGCCATGTTGTGTCTATAGGGGACCACAGCCTTGTTGTGTCTATAGAGGATCAAAGCATTGCTGTGTCTATAGGGGATCACAGCCTTCTGTCTACAGGGGATCACAGCATTGCTGTGTCTATAGGGGATCACAGCCATGTTGTGTCTATAAGGGATCACAGCGTTGCTGTGTCTATAGGGGATCACAGCCATGTTGTGTCTATAGGGGATCACAGCCATGTTGTGTCTATAGGGGATCACAGCCTTATTGTGTCTATAGGGGATCACTGCTGGACATTAACAACAGCCTTGTAGTGTATTTTGGGGATAACAGCCGTGTTGTCTATAGGGGATCACAGCCTTGTTGTGTCTATTGGGGATCACAGCCTTGTTGTGTCTATAGGGGATCACAGCCTTGTTGTGTCTATAGGGGATCAAAGCCTTGCTGTGTCTATAGGGGATCACAGCAGGACCCTAACAACATCCTTGTTGTGTCTATAGGGGATCACTGCAGGACACTAACAGCAGCCTTGTTGTGCTTACAGGGGATCACAGCAGGACACTAACAGCAGCCTTGTTGTGTCTATAGGGGATCACAGCATGACATTAACAACAGCCTTGTTGTGTCTTTTGGGGATCACAGCCTTGTGTCTATATGGGATCACAGCCTTGCTGTGTCTATAGGGGATCACAGCCTTGCTGTGTCTATAGGGCATCACAGCCATGTTGTGTCTATAGGGGATCAAAGCCTTGCTGTGTCTATAGGGGATCACAGCCTTGTTGTGTCTATAGGCGATCAAAGCCAAGTTGTGTCTATAGAGGATCAAAGCCTTGCTGTGTCTATAGGGGATGACAGCCTTGTGTCTACAAGGGATCACAGCCTTGCAGTGTCTATAGGGGATCACAGCCATGTTGTGTCTATAGGGGATAACAGCCTTGTTGTGTCTATAGGGGATCACAGCCTTGTTGTGTCTATAGGGGATCAAAGCCTTGCTGTGTCTATAGGGGATCACAACATGACACTAACATCATCCTTGTTGTGTTTATAGGGGAACACTGCATGACATTAACAACAGCCTTGTTGTGTCTTTTGGGGATCACAGCCTTGTGTCTATATGGGATCACAGCCTGGCTGTGTCTATAGGGGATCACAGCCTTGCTGTGTCTATAGGGGATCACAGCCATGTTGTGTCTATAGAGGATCAAAGCATTGCTGTGTCTATAGGGGATCACAGCCTTGTGTCTACAGGGGATCACAGCCTTGCTGTGTCTATAGGGGATCACAGCCATGTTGTGTCTATAGGGGATCACAACCTTGTTGTGTCTATAGGGGTTCAAAGCCTTGCTGTGTCTATAGGGGATCACAGCCTTGTTGTGTCTATAAGGGATCAGAGCCTTGCTGTGTCTATAGGGGATCACAGCCAAGTTGTGTCTATAGAGGATCAAAGCATTGCTGTGTCTATAGGGGATCACAGCCTTGTGTCTACAGGGGATCACAGCCTTGCAGTGTCTATAGGGGATCACAGCCAAGTTGTGTCTATAGAGGATCAAAGCATTGCTGTGTCTATAGGGGATCACAGCCTTGCTGTGTCTATACGGGATCACAGCCATGTTGTGTCTATAAGGGATCACAGCCTTGCTGTGTCTATAGGGGATCACAGCCATGTTGTGTCTATAGGGGATCACAGCCATGTTGTGTCTATAGGGGATCACAGCCGTGTTGTGTCTATAGGGGAATCACTGCAGGACATTAACAAAAGCCTTGTAGTGTATTTTGGGGATAACAGCCGTGTTGTCTATAGGGGATCACAGCCTTGTTGTGTCTATTGGGGATCACAGCCTTGTTGTGTCTATAGGGGATCACAGCCTTGTTGTGTCTATAGGGGATCAAAGCCTTGCTGTGTCTATAGGGGATCAAAGCAGGACCCTAACAATATCCTTGTTGTGTCTATAGGGGATCACTGCAGGACACTAACAGCAGCCTTGTTGTGTCTATAGGGGATCACTGCATGACATTAACAACAGCCTTGTTGTGTATTTTGGGGATCACAGCCTTGTGTCTATATGGGATCACAGCCTTGCTGTGTCTATAGGGCATCACAGCCATGTTGTGTCTATAGGGGATCACAGCCTTGTTGTGTCTATAGGGGATCAAAGCCTTGCTGTGTCTATAGGGGATCACAGCCTTGTTGTGTCTATAGGGGATCACAGCCATGTTGTGTCTATAGGGGATCACAACCTTGTTGTGTCTATAGGGGATCAAAGCCTTGCTGTGTCTATACGGGATCACAGCCTTGTTGTGTCTATAAGGGATCACAGCCTTGCTGTGTCTAAAGGGGATCACAGCCATGTTGTGTCTATAGGGCATCACAGCCATGTTGTGTCTATAGGGGATCACAGCCTTGTTGTGTCTATAGGGGATCACTGCAGGACATTAACAACAGCCTTGTAGTGTCTTTTGGGGATAACAGCCATGTTGTCTATAGGGGATCACAGCCTTGTTGTGTCTATTGGGGATCACAGCCTTGTTGTGTCTATAGGGGATCACAGCCTTGTTGTGTCTATAGGGGATCAAAGCCTTGCTGTGTCTATAGGGGATCACAGCAGGACCCTAACAACATCCTTGTTGTGTCTATAGGGGATAACTGCAGGACACTAACAGCAGCCTTGTTGTGTCTATAGGGGATCACTGCATGACATTAACAACAGCCTTGTTGTGTCTTTTGGGGATCACAGCCTTGTGTCTATATGGGATCACAGCCTTGATGTGTCTATAGGGGATCACAGCCATGCTGTGTCTATAGGGCATCACAGCCATGTTTTGTCTATAGGGGATCACAGCATTGTTGTGTCTATAGGGGATCAAAGCCTTGCTGTGTCTATAGAGGATCACAGCCTTGTTGTGTCTATAGGGGATCACAGCCAAGTTGTGTCTATAGAGGATCAAAGCCTTGCTGTGTCTATAGGGGATCACAGCCATGTTGTGTATATAGGGGATCACAGCCTTGTTGTGTCTATAGGGGATCACTGCAGGACATTAACAACAGCCTTGTAGTGTATTTTGGGGATAACAGCCGTGTTGTCTATAGGGGATCACAGCCTTGTTGTGTCTATTGGGGATCACAGCCTTGTTGTGTCTATAGGGGATCACAGCCTTGTTGTGTCTATAGGGGATCAAAGCCTTGCTGTGTCTATAGGGGATCACAGCAGGACCCTAACAACATCCTTGTTGTGTCTATAGGGGATAACTGCAGGACACTAACAGCAGCCTTGTTGTGTCTATAGGGGATCACTGCATGACATTAACAACAGCCTTGTTGTGTCTTTTGGGGATCACAGCCTTGTGTCTATATGGGATCACAGCCTTGATGTGTCTATAGGGGATCACAGCCATGCTGTGTCTATAGGGCATCACAGCCATGTTGTGTCTATAAGGGATCACAGCGTTGCTGTGTCTATAGGGGATCACAGCCATGTTGTGTCTATAGGGGATCACAGCCATGTTGTGTCTATAGGGGATCACAGCCATGTTGTGTCTATAGGGGATCACAGCCTTGGTGTGTCTATAGGGGATCACAGCCTTGTTGTGTCTATAGGGGATCACAGCCTTGGTGTGTCTATATGGGATCACAGCCTTGCTGTGTCTATAGGAGATCACAGCCATGTTGTGTCTATAAGGGATCACAGCCTTGCTGTGTCTATAGGGGATCACAGCCATGTTGTGTCTATAGGGGATCACAGCCTTGTTGTGTCTATAGGGGATCACAGCCTTGTTGTGTCTATAGGGGATCACAGCCTTGGTGTGTCTATAGGGGATCACAGCCATGTTGTGTCTATAGGGGATCACAGCCATGTTGTGTCTATAGGGGATCACAGCCTTGCTGTGTCTATAGGGGATCACAGCCATGTTGTGTCTATAGGGGATCACAGCCATGTTGTGTCTATAGGGGATCACAGCCATGTTGTGTCTATAGGGGATCACAGCCTTGGTGTGTCTATAGGGGATCACAGCCTTGTTGTGTCTATAGGAGATCTGTAACGGCAGATTTCCTCTTCATCTGAAGAGGAGTAAGGATCGGACCAAGATGCAGCTTGGTAAGTGTTCATGACGATTTCTTAAAAACGAACTGAACACTGAAATACAAAAACAACTAAATGAACGAACGAAACGAAACGGTCCTGTCTGGTGACATACACACGTAACACAAAGACAGAAAATAACCACCCACAAAACACAAAGGAAAACAGGCTACCTAAATATGGTTCTCAATCAGGGACAACGATAGACAGCTGCCTCTGATTGAGAACCATATCAGGCCAAACACAGAAATAGAAAATATAGAAAAACTAACAGACTGCCCACCCCAACTCACGCCCTGACCATACTAAATAAAGACAAAACAAAGGAATAAAGGTCAGAACGTGACAGGATCACAGCCATGTTGTGTCTATAGGGGATCACAGCCATGTTGTGTCTATAGGGGATCACAGCCATGTTGTGTCTATAGGGGATCACAGCCGTGTTGTGGCTATAGAGGATCAAAGCCTTGCTGTGTCTATAGGGGATCACAGCATTGTGTCTATAGGGGATCACAGCCTTGTGTCTATAGGGGATCACAGCCTTGCTGTGTCTATAGGGGATCACAGCCATGTTGTGTCTATAGGTGATCACAGCCTTGCTGTGTCTATAGGGGATCACAGCCTTGTTGTGTCTATAGGGGATCACATCCATGTTGTGTCTATAGGGGATTGTCTATAGGGGATCACAGCCATGTTGTGTCTATAGGGGATCACAGCCTTGTTGTGTCTATAGGGGATCACAGCCATGTTGTGTCTATAGGGGATTGTCTATAGGGGATCACAGCCATGCTGTGTCTATAGGGGATCACAGCCTTGTTGTGTCTATAGGGGATCACAACCTTGTTGTGTCTATAGGGGATCACAGCCTTGTTGTGTCTATAGGGGATCACAGCCTTGTTGTGTCTATAGGGGATCACAGCCTTGTTGTTTCTATAGGGGATCACAGCCTTGTTGTGTCTATAGGGGATCACAGCCATGTTGTGTCTATAGGGGATCACAGCCATGTTGTGTCTATAGGGGATCACAGCCATGTTGTGTCTATAGGGGATCACAGCCATGTTGTGTCTATAGGGGATCACAGCCATGTTGTGTCTATAGGGGATCACAGCCGTGTTGTGTCTATAGGGGATCACAGCCATGTTGTGTCTATAGGGGATCACAGCAGCGGATGTACAGTACAAAAGTAGCCTGGGTCACTGAGTCGCTGAACACAGAGAAGATCAGCAGCCCGAAGAGGAGTATCGCTTCTGCTTGCCATGATTGGCATGCTCTACAGAGGAACCAGCTTGAAAGAGTGTTCTATTTACTTTTGGGAGAAAGGGGGATAGAGGAAGGGGAGGGCTCATTGAAAATAAAAAATAATTGGGAAAGGAGACAATTAGGGACACAGGCTACCCTCTTTTGTTCAGAAGTTTGGGGGGAAATGAAGTCCAGAGCCATTAGAACTGTCTATCAGTGTGGTAGATAGGCATACCATTACCAAGTAGGCTAAGGGGAGCTGGTAACATCACTGCTACATTTTACGTGACCATGTACACTGACACACCAACTGGATGTGCTTAGTAGTTTAGTTTACAACAAGTGGGTCAATTTGTTATTACACAGAGAAAATGATAGTCTTTTACTGCTGTAGCCCTGAACTGCTCCAGGATATATCTTACACTGTCACATCTCATTCCTAGCTTCAAGACCAGCACAGAGCAATCACAAGGCTTCCTGCAAACCATCTAACTACATGAAAGTCTAGTTGAATTATCTCAATACATTGAGCTTATTAAATTACATTGGAGAAATGTTCTAGGATGGGATTTCACAATGCTCTCAAAAAGTAGCAGTCAGAGAAGCAGGAACCACCAAAACTTTTGTCAAGAACCATTTTGCAGAGAAGCTACCTTAGATGAACATTAGATACCTCAGATAAACTGTGAATCTTAGAATTACTTTACTCAGCAACAATCAATGCTTTGACATTCAAAATGAGAAAACACTACAGCTCAACTGGAATCATCCCAATAACCAAAGATTACTGCAGTCATAAATTCCTCCCTGACCTAATATCTACTATTTATAACTTGGTATCTCATACATTTGAAATCATCTCTGATATCTCATAGATAATAATATTATTATTTGGTGGCCAGAACAGGCTTGATTAGCTTCTGCCTGTCAGTCATGGGGACTGCAGACTGTTGTTCCTGCTGTGATCTCCATGCCATCAATGCCCCTGAAAACCTCTGATTAATAAATTAATCTCAATCACGGCAGCTCTCTGCGGCATCATCTGGTGAGACTGCTGGGGACACTGCTGGAGAACTTGTAAACAAACAACTTCAAATACATTTTGATTTCATTCACCCAGCATCCCTGCACTGTCCAAGCTCTGATACGTGTCTCCTTAACGTGAGCTGCAACCACTGAGAACTGTTATTGAGTAGCAATCAATCAGCCAACACCAGCTTCAGTTAACTGGCTGAAGGAGAAGAAGGAGACATGGGCTCAGGAGAATGGCATCCTGGCATCACATCCCACCCCCATTATAACACTCCTCAAGCAGGCCTCTCCAACTCTGAAGGTGTAACAAGGGGAATGAAAGCTGATTCTCTGAAGGTGTACAAGGAAGGACAAGGGGAATTGACCTACCTCTGATGAGATCACATCTCACCTCCATTATCACACTCTTCAACAAGGTCTCTCCAGCTCTGGTGTTCAATGGAGGACAAGGGGAATATGGGAATGGACCTATCTCTGTGCAAGTGTACCAGGACAAGGAGAATGGACCTATCTCTGTGCAAGTGTACCAGAACAAGGGGAATGGACCTGCCTCTGTGAAGGTGTACCAGCCCAGGACAAGGAGAATGGACCTACCTCTGTGAAAGTCTACCAGGACAGGGGGAATGGACAGGGCTTTATTCCTGAGACATTTAATAATGAGAGCCTCGCTGGCAGGCCTACGGGGATCTATTTGAAACACAGTACGTTGCTGCTGCTGCTACTGCTAATGTAAAGTGACACATCGGAGGAAGACATGCTCTTAGATTAGTTGCACCAAATGAGCATGCCTTCACATCGATGACAATAGAGCTATTGAAGAACTATATAGCTATAATTTAAAGGCTTCTCCTGAGCTATTAATACAGTTCATATGTTTCCAGTGAAACTGAAATTGGGTTGAAAAGGAAACTTTACAACAAATTATATCATTATGTCCCAAGAGAAGTTTATATAATAATGTAATAATATTAAAGTTTATACTTGTCACGCCCTGACCTTAGAACTTTTTATGTCTCTATTTTGGTTTGGTCAGGGTGTAATTTGGGTGGGCATTCTATGTTCCTTTTTCTATGTTTTTGTATTTCTTTGTTTTGGCCGGGTATGGTTCTCAATCAGGGACAGCTGTCTATCGTTGTCTCTGATTGGGAACCATACTTAGGTACTGGATTTTTGTGGGTGGTTGTTCTCTGTATAGTTTAGTTTCTTTACAGAACTGTTTGTTTTCCTCTTTGTTATTTTTGTTCAAGTGTTCTGATTGAATAAATATCATGAACACGTACAACGCTGCGCTTTGGTCCAGTCATTTACAGGGAGAGGATTATTACAATACTGGACATTTTTATATAGATTAGGTCTCCAATAGGATCACATATTCATGTCTTTATGAATCAGCACTTTATATAATAAAAAATACATGTTCAGCTTGTGACAGACAGACAGACAGACAGACAGATAGACAGACAGACAGACAGACAGAGAGGGAGGCAGACAGACAGACAGACAGACAGACAGACAGACAGACAGACAGACAGGCAGGCAGGCAGGCAGGCAGGCAGGCAGGGAGGGAGGGAGGCAGGGAGGCAGACAGACAGACAGGGAGGGAGGCAGACGGACGTGCAGGCAGACAGACAGACAGACAGACAGACAGACAGACAGACAGACAGACAGACAGACAGACAGGCAGGCAGGCAGGGAGGCAGGCAGGGAGGCAGGCAGGGAGGCAGCAGTGTATTTATATTGAGAAGAGATGTTTGGCTGAGTCTGAGCTGCAGTGTTTCACACAGTCCGCCAGAGGACAGAACAGTCTTTTTCATTCCGTTCACACAGTCCGTCTGTCTGCAGCCTTACAACACAGTGAGCTCACAACACAGTCCACAGACAGACAAACCACATTGGGAGGGAATAACGCTACACTCTCCTCTGGTTAGGTATGTTGCTCTGAGGACACGGGTCCTGTCTGACCTCACAGAGATGTCAAGGTGGTCCGTCAAGGGCACCAACACACATTAGCCCTGTCCACTATCAACCCCTAGGCATAATCAAATGGACACCCGGACTATTTACATTGACCCCCGCCCCCCTCCTTTGTTTTTACACTGTTGCTACTCGCTGTTTAATATCTATGCAAATTCACTTTACAAATGACCTTGACTAACCTGTAGCCCCGCGCATTGTATATAGCCTCGTTATTGTTATGTACATTTCTTGTGTTACTTTTTGATTGATTCGATTTTTTTTCATTTATTTTGTTAATATTTCCTTAACTCTATTTCTTGAACTGCATTGTTGGTTAAGGAATTGTAAGTAAGCATTTCACAGTAAGGCCTCTCTACCAGAGCTCTGACTCATTCCCCTCTCATTCGCACCCACTTCACAGTAGAAGCATCAAACAAGGTTCTAAAGACTGTTGACATCTAGTGGAAGCCTTGGGAAGTGCAATTTGACCCCATAGACACTGTGTATTCAATATTCAATGAGTTAAAAAACTACAAACCTCAGATTTCCCACTTCCTGGTTGGATTTTTTCTCAGGTTTTTGCCTGCCATATGAGTTCTGTTATACTCACGGACATAATTCAAACAGTTTTAGAAACTTCAGAGGGTTTTCTATCCGAATCTACTAATAATATGCATATATTAGCAACTGGGCCTGAGTAGCAGACAGTTTACTCTGGGCACGGTATTCATCCAAGCTACTCAATACTGCCCCCAGCCATAACAAGTTAAGGACTTGTAAGTAAGCATTTCACAGTAAGGTTGTATTCGGCGCATGTAACAAATAAAATTTGATTTGACTTTGAGCGTTTCCCTGCCTGGAGTGTCAAATTGGCAGGGTTTGCCGTTATGGGAATATTCTATTGGTAAATTAAGCCAGGCAAACTTAATCAAGCACAGATAAAGTATGTGAAATAGTTTTGAATAGTATTTTTACACAGGTCTGATGCACTGCCCAGCTGTTCCACAGCTATGCCAATGTGAATGGGATCTTTCTCTACAGGCACAGCCACAGCCAGCCCCAAAGGCAAGGCCTGATCACATGACCCATGTAGGACCACATGCCAGCTTCCCCTTCTGGTTGCATTAGAATGTGCTAAAAAAGAGGGAGACTCAAAAACACGTCTAAACTGTGCCAGCCCAGACACAATAAACAAACATATCAGAACCCACAGCTATAGAAAATACAGTGCCTTGCGAAAGTATTCGGCCCCCTTGAACTTTGCGTCCTTTTGCCACATTTCAGGCTTCAAACATAAAGATATAAAACTGTATTTTTTTGTGAAGAATCAACAACAAGTGGGACACAATCATGAAGTGGAACGACATTTATTGGATATTTCAAACTTTTTTAACAAATCAAAAACTGAAAAATTGGGCGTGCAAAATTATTCAGCCCCCTTAAGTTAATACTTTGTAGCGCCACCTTTTGCTGCGATTACAGCTGTAAGTCGCTTGGGTTATGTCTCTATCAGTTTTGCACATCGAGATTTTTTCCCATTCCTCCTTGCTAAACAGCTCGAGCTCAGTGAGGTTGGATGGAGAGCATTTGTGAACAGCAGTTTTCAGTTCTTTCCACAGATTCTCGATTGGATTCAGGTTTGGACTTTGACGTGGTCATTCTAACACCTGGATATGTTTATTTTTGAACCATTCCATTGTAGATTTTGCTTTATGTTTTGGATCATTGTCTTGTTGGAAGACAAATCTCTGTCCCAGTCTCAGGTCTTTTGCAGACTCCATCAGGTTTTCTTCCAGAATGGTCCTGTATTTGGCTCCATCCATCTTCCCATCAATTTTAACCATCTTCCCTATCCCTGCTGAAGAAAAGCAGGCCCAAACCATGATGCTGCCACCACCATGTTTGACAGTGGGGATGGTGTGTTCAGCTGTGTTGCTTTTACGCCAAACATAACGTTTTGCATTGTTGCCAAAAAGTTCAATTTTGGTTTCATCTGACCAGAGCACTTTCTTCCACATGTTTGGTGTGTCTCCCAGGTGGCTTGTGGCAAACTTTAAACAACACTATTTATGGATATATTTAAGAAATGGCTTTCTTCTTGCCACTCTTCCATAAAGGCCAGATTTGTGCAATATACGACTGATTGTTGTCCTATGGACAGAGTCTCCCACCTCAGCAGTAGATCTCTGCAGTTCATCCAGAGTGATCATGGGCCTCTTGGCTGCATCTCTGATCAGTCTTCTCCTTGTATGAGCTGAAAGTTTAGAGGGACGGCCAGGTCTTGGTAGATTTGCAGTGGTCTGATACTCCTTCCATTTTAATATTATCGCTTGTACAGTGCTCCTTGGGATGTTTAAAGCTTGGGAAATCTTTTTGTATCCAAATCCGGCTTTAAACTTCTTCACAACAGTATCTCGGACCTGCCTGGTGTGTTCCTTGTTCTTCATGATGCTCTCTGCGCTTTTAGCGGACCTCTGAGACTATCACAGTGCAGGTGCATTTATACGGAGACTTGATTACACACAGGTGGATTGTATTTATCATCATTAGTCATTTAGGTCAACATTGGATCATTCAGAGATCCTCACTGAACTTCTGGAGAGAGTTTGCTGCACTGAAAGTAAAGGGGCTGAATAATTTTGCACACCCAATTATTCAGTTTTTGATTTGTTAAAAAAGTTTGAAATATCCAATAAATGTCGTTCCACTTCATGATTGTGTCCCACTTGTTGTTGATTCTTCACAAAAAAATACAGTTTTATATCTTTATGTTTGAAGCCTGAAATGTGACAAAAGGTTGCAAAGTTCAAGGGGGCCGAATACTTTTGCAAGGCACTGTAACTGGAAGGCTACAATTAACTCTGGATCCCTAACCCTAAATAGCACCAGCTAAACTGTGTCAATAGAAACACAAACAGTAACTCCATAGCCATAGAAAAGAACCGGAAGGCATTCATTTAAATAGCTGGGCAGAATCAGGACGATAGAACAATGACACTGTGATGGATCTTCCACAAAGCTAAAACACTATTTCCCATTATAACAGGGTAATAGGAAGGCACAGTTGCAATTATTGGGGTATGGAGATGGAGTCCACCCATTGGAGGTGAAAAGTTATCTCTCTCATTTCAGAGATGGTAACACACTTTCCTTAAATAATTTACATCTTATAACGAGGTCAAATGTGCACTGATTTAGGCTACTTCATTATCATTACACAGTCAGAAACTAGAACTTGGAACTCAATTGATTCCAGGTGCCTGATTCCCTGTGGTAAACTGATTCCCCTGGTACTGTATTCTAAAATAGTCCCATGGGAAGGGAAGAGAAAACAGGGTGCCGGCCTCCCTTACTTCACTAACCCAGGAGGAAGTGATGCAGAGCAGAGCAGACACGCCATTAGAGATTGTCACTTATACAGTCTTTCTAGAAACACCTACAATACCTCTGAGATTTCCGTCAATAGAGAGGAGGGGAGAGAGGGAAGGAGGAAGGGAGACAGAGACAGTGTAAGAGAGAGAGAGAGAGAGAGAGTTATAGTAAGTGGTGAAATAAGTATAGCCAGTTACAATTGTAATGGCTTAGCAGATAATAAGAAAAGATTATCAGTATTTACCTGGCTAAAAGAGAAGAAATATAATATCTATTGTTTACAGGAAATTCATTCAACAATTTTAGATGATGTTTTTTGGAAAAAGGACTGGGGGGGCGAAATATAATTATCCCATGGGCAAAGAAATTCAAAAGGGGTGATGGTTTTATTAATTAACAGTAATTTTAATCCAAATGTGCAAATTGTCCAAACAGATCATCAAGGTAGATGGATTATTTAAATAGGTTATTGGACAATAAACAGATATGGCTTATTAACCTATACGGTCCGAATAATGATGATCCAAGCTCCTTTGAAAATATATATAAGAATTTATCAACTCTACAAGCAACACTAGACTCTATTATTATGGTGGGAGATTTTAATACAGTCTTAAATACCTCTATGGACCGGAAAGGAAATCACACTACAAACTATCACCCTTAGGTATTTAAGGAAATCATGAATGTCATGGATATATTGGAATTAGTGGAGACTTAAATACCCTGACCTAGTGAGATATACATTGCGGAGGCTTAATCAAGCTAGTCGTCTTGACTACTTTCTTGTGCCATTCTCTCTGGCACCAAACGTTTTTTTTAAAGTGTTGATAGGGGACAGAATGGGTCGGATCATCACATAATTGTCATATATATTACTCTTACAGAATTTCCATGTGGGTGAGGAAATTAGAAATTTAATCAAAGCCTACTAGATGATAAATTATTTAGAACTAGGACAGATGAATTTATAACTGACTTTTTCAGGTACAGCAGATCCCCTTATTCTATGGGACACTTTTAAATGTGCCTTTAGAGGCCATGCAATTCAGTACTCATCTATAAAACAAAAGCAATTTAGATCAAAAGAGTCCATATTAACAAAGGAAATTGAAGGACTAACAGTACAGTTAGATAGCAATAAAAACGGTACCATAGAGGCACAGAATAAGTTAGAGGAAAAACAAAAAGAAATTGAGGAACTTATTCTAGAAAGATCCAGTGTAATATATTATAAAAATAAAGCGAACTGGATGGAATATGGGGAAAAATGCACCAAATAATTTTTAGATCTTCAGTATAAAAAGGCTACCAAAAAAATGTATTGAAACTTGTTACAAATGATGGAGTCACGCATGATTCACCAAATAATATTTTGAAAGAGGAAATAAAGTACTTTAAGAATATATTTTCATTTCAGTCTCCTGTATGGATTTTTTTCCTAATAATAATGTAAAATTAACATATGTGCAATTAAAGCCTTTAAGGCAGGGCTGGATGGCATACCAGTGGAAGAATACAAAACTTTTTTTGATATACTCAAAGGACCATTATTGGCATGTTTTAACCACTCCTAAATACAGTGCCTTGCGAAAGTATTCGGCCCCCTTGAACTTTGCGACCTTTTGTCACATTTCAGGCTTCAAACATAAAGATATAAAACTGTATTTTTTTGTGAAGAATCAACATCAAGTGGGACACAATCATGAAGTGGAACGACATTTATTGGATATTTCAAACTTTTTTAACAAATCAAAAACTGAAAAATTGGGCATGCAAAATTATTCAGCCCCTTTACTTTCAGTGCAGCAAACTCTCTCCAGAAGTTCAGTGAGGATCTCTGAATGATCCAATGTTGACCTAAATGACTAATGATGATAAATACAATCCACCTGTGTGTAATCAAGTCTCCGTATAAATGCACCTGCACTGTGATAGTCTCAGAGGTCCGTTAAAAGCGCAGAGAGCATCATGAAGAACAAGGAACACACCAGGCAGGTCCGAGATACTGTTGTGAAGAAGTTTAAAGCCGGATTTGGATACAAAAAGATTTCCCAAGCTTTAAACATCCCAACGAGCACTGTGCAAGCGATAATATTGAAATGGAAGGAGTATCAAAGCACCAAGACCTGGCCGTCCCTCTAAACTTTCAGCTCATACAAGGAGAAGACTGATCAGAGATGCAGCCAAGAGGCCCATGATCACTCTGGATGAACTGCAGAGATCTACAGCTGAGGTGGGAGACTCTGTCCATAGGACAACAATCAGTCGTATATTGCACAAATCTGGCCTTTATGGAAGAGTGGCAAGAAGAAAGCCATTTCTTAAAGATATCCATAAAAAGTGTTGTTTAAAGTTTGCCACAAGCCACCTGGGAGACACACCAAACATGTGGAAGAAGGTGCTCTGGTCAGATGAAACCAAAATTGAACTTTTTGGCAACAATGCAAAACGTTATGTTTGGCGTAAAAGCAACACAGCTCATCACCCTGAACACACCATCCCCACTGTCAAACATGGTGGTGGCAGCATCATGGTTTGGGCCTGCTTTTCTTCAGCAGGGACAGGGAAGATGGTTAAAATTGATGGGAAGATGGACGGAGCCAAATACAGGACCATTCTGGAAGAAAACCTGATGGAGTCTGCAAAAGACCTGAGACTGGGACGGAGATTTGTCTTCCAACAAGACAATGATCCAAAACATAAAGCAAAATCTACAATGCAATGGTTCAAAAATAAACATATCCAGGTGTTAGAATGGCCAAGTCAAAATCCAGACCTGAATCCAATCGAGAATCTGTGGAAAGAACTGAAAACTGCTGTTCACAAATGCTCTCCATCCAACCTCACTGAGCTCGAGCTGTTTTGCAAGGAGGAATGGGAAAAAATCTCGATGTGCAAAACTGATAGAGACATACCCCAAGCGACTTACAGCTGTAATCGCAGCAAAAGGTGGCGCTACAAAGTATTAACTTAAGGGGGCTGAATAATTTTGCACGCCCAATTTTTCAGTTTTTGATTTGTTAAAAAAGTTTGAAATATCCAATAAATGTTGTTCAACTTCATGATTGTGTCCCACTTGTTGTTGATTCTTCACAAAAAAATACAGTTTTATATATTTATGTTTGAAGCCTGAAATGTGGCAAAAGGTCGCAAAGTTCAAGGGGGCCGAATACTTTCGCAAGGCACTGTAAATGGTAGATTATCACACGCAACAAGAAGGTCTGATATCACATCATATATCTGATAACAGGACCCAAGTGGAATGTATAAAGATCCAGTCCATTTAAAAAATTGGAGACCTCTTACACTTCAGTGTTGTGAAGCAAAAATCCTAGCAAAATGCTTGAAGCATAGAATTAAAAAAGTATTGTCAGATATTATTCATCCTAATCATTATTCATCCTAATCAGTACATGGACGATACATTGGAGATAATATAAGACAAGTACTGGAAACAATAGAATATTATGAAATATCAGGGACGCCAGGGCTGGTTTTCATAGCTGATTTTGAAAATGTTTTTGATAAAGTACGACTGGAGTTTATATATAAATGCCTAGAATATTTAGATTTTGCTAAATCTCATATAAAATGGGTTAAAGTTATGTATAGTAACCCTAGGTGTAAAATAGCAAATAATGGATGCATCTCAGGAAGTTTTAAACCAGCTAGAGGAGTAAAAATGTTGTCCCCTATCGGCATATCAATTTATTATTGCCATCGAAATGTTAGCTGTTAAAATTAGATCAAACAATAATATTAAGAGATTAGAAATCCGTGGCTTAAAAACTAAGGTGTCAGTGTACACTGATGATTCATGTTTTCTTTTAAAACCACAATTAGAATCTCTCCTCAGCATCATAGAGGATCTGTATACTTTTGCTATGCTCTCTGGATTAAAACCAAATTATGATAAGACTGTATTACGTATTGGATCACACATTTTTTTTCAAATTTTACATTACTGTGTAGTTTACCAATTAAATGGTCTGACGGAGATGTGGACATACTACAAATCCCAAAAGAAAGAAATTATCTCACTCCAATAAATTGTAATAGAAAGTTAGCAAAAATAGATAAGATCTTGCTACCATGGAAAGGAAAATACCTGTCTATTTGTGGAAAAATCACCCTGATTAACTCTTTAGTCATATCACATTTCACCTATTTGCTTATGGTTTTGCCTACACCTAGTGACCTGATTTTTAAATTATATGAACAAGAAATATTCAATTTTATTTGGAATGGGAAGCCAGACAAAAGTAAAGGGACTATTTATATAACGAATATGAATTCGGTGGGCATGTCACGAATCCCGCCGAAGATGGTGCCTCTTCCTGTTCGGGCGGCGGTTGTCGTCGTCTGCCTACTAGCTGCCACCGATCCCCTTTTCTGTTTCATTTAGTGTTGTCTGATTAGTTTCACCTGTTTCTTGTTTAGGTTTTAGTTTTGGGCTATTTAAACCCGGTAGGCCCGCCGCCTTTTGTGCGGGCTTGTTTTTCTGTTATTGGTGTGTGTATATTTTGTGGATTCTATTTTCCGAACAGTTTTGTCCTGTTTGTTTGGACTGGGTGTGGCGTTGACCGACACTCTGTTGTTTGGAAATAAATATTCACGTATCGAACTACCCTGCACTCTGCGTCTGACTCCTCCACCCACTACTTCTAGAAGTCATAACAGGGCAGAAATTATTAAATATTAAAGCATTAGACCTCTCACTAAAGGCATCAGTCATACAAAAGTTATACTTAAATCCAAACGGGTTCTCTAGTAAATTGGTAGGAATGTCTCATCCTATGTTCAAGAATGGCCATTTTCCCTTTATTCAGATTTCACCTGCTCACTTTCGGTTGTTTGAAAAGGAAATAATATCCAAAATATCATTCTTTTTTAAACAAGTTTTTTTTAAATAGTTGGGAAGAGATTTTCACATGGTTTATGAACTGATACGCTAAACAAAGCCGGGTTCAAAACTAAATTTAAATTACACTACAAAATTCTTGCAACCAATAGAATGTTATATATATATATATGGGGGATACAATCTTCCCAGCTCTGCCGATTTTGCTGTGAAAAGGCATAGTCATTAGATCATTTATTTTGGTATTGTGAATATGTAGCTCGTTTTTGGTCACAGGTCCAGGAATGGCTGAAGAATTGCAACATTTGCCTAGAACTAACGCTGCAGATAGCAATACTGGGTGATTTGAAAAACCATAGTCAATCAATCAATCAATAATATAATTATTATTTTAGCAAAATATTGTTCTTTTAATTTACAATCTGTAGAAGCTATGAGAATAGAAAGGTTCAGTACTTTTGTGAAGCATCACAGCACAGTTGAAAAATAAACGGCAAATAGAAATCCAAAATGGATGGTGTTGAGAGATGGGTGGGTTGAAAGGAGCTGAAGGCTGGAACCAATGACAAGAAAACCAATGTAAAACATACAAGGTCTGTAAAATGTATACAGTTGAAGTCAGAAGTCTACATACACCTTCGCCAAATACATTTAAACTCAGTTGTTCACAATTCCTGATATTTAATCCTTGTAAAAATTCCCTGTCTTAGGTCAGTTAGGATCACCACTTTATTTTAAGAATGTGAATGTCAGAATAATGGTAGTGAGAATGATTTATTTCCGTTTTTATTTCTTTCATCACATTCCCAGTGGGTCAGAAGTTTAGATGCACTCAATTTGTATTGGGTAGAAATTGCCTTTAAATGGTTTAACTTGGGTCAAACGCTTTGGCCCATTCACCCTGACAGAGCTGGTGTATCTGAGTCAGGTTTTTAGGCCTCCTTGCTCGCACACTCTTTTTCAGTTCTACCCACAAATGTTCAATGGGATTGAGATCAGGGCTTTGTGATGGCCACTCCAATACCTTGACTTTGTTGTCCTTAATAAGCCATTTTGCCACAACTTTGGAAGTATGCTTGGGTTCATTGTCCATTTGTAAGACCCATTTGCGACCAAGCTTAAACTCCCTGACTGATGTCTTTAGATGTTGCTTCAATATATCCACATAATTTTACTTCCTCATGATGCCATCTATTTTGTGAAATGCACCAGTCCCTCCTGCAGCAAAGCCCCCCACAACATGATGCTGCCACCCCGTACTTCACGGTTGGGATGGTGTTCTTCGGCTTGCAAGCCTCCCCCTTTTTCCTCCAAACATAATAATGGTCATTATGACCAAACAGTTATATTTTTGTTTCATCAGACCAGAGGACATTTCTCCAAAAAGTATGATCTTTGTCCCCATGTGCAGTTGCAAACATAGTCTTTTTTATGGCAGTTTAGGAGCAGTGGCTTGTTCCTTGCTACGCGGCCTTTCAGGTTATGTCAATATAGAACTCATTTTACTGTGGATATAGATACTTTTGTACCTGTTTCCTCCAGCATCTTCGCAAGGTCATTTGCTGTTGTTCTGGGATTGATTTGCACTTTTCACACCAAAGTATACTCATCTCTAGGAGACAGAACGCATCTCCTTCCTGAGCGGTATGACGGCTGCGTGGTCCCATGGTGTTTATACTTGCACACTATTGCTTTTACAGAAGAACGTCATACCTTCAGGTGTTTGGAAATTGCTCCCAAGGATGAACCAGACTTGTGGAGGTCTACAAAAAAATCTGAGGTCTTGGCTGATTTCTTTTGATTTTCCCATGATGTCAAGCAAAGAAGCACTGAGTTTGAAGGTAGGCCTTGAAATACATCCACAGGTACATCTCCAATTGACTCAAATGATGTCAATTAGCCTATCAGAAGCTTCTAAAACCATGACATAATTTTCTGGTATTTTCCAAGCTGTCTAAAGACACAGTCAACTTAGTGTATGTAAACTTCTGACCCACTGGAATTGTAATACAGTGAATTATAAGTCAAATAAGTCAAATATAAGTCTGTAAACAATTGTCGGAAAAATGACTTGTGACCCACTGGAATTGACCCACAAAGTAGATGTCCTAACCGATTTTCCAAAACTATAGTTTGTTAACAAGAAATTTGTGGAGTGTTTGAAAAACGAGTTTTAATGACTCCAACACAGGTGTATGTAATCTTCCGACTTCAACTGTAAGTTCAGAAATGTTGTGAAATAGCACAGTTACAAATACAAATCAAACTGGATGGACATCAGAAATAGAGGAAGGACTAAAAACAAACAAAATATAACTATTGTAAAATAGATTGTGTCTGTAAAATGTTTATAAGACGAATGAGCATAATGTAGAAGTGGAGAAGTGTTATTGTTTATTAGTTTACTCCAATTGGGGGAAGAGTGGTAGGGTCTATGGGGAATAATAAAGGTATATTCTAAAAAAGTATGTATATCTATATAGGTACAGTGGGGCAAAAAAGTATTTTGTCAGCCACGAATTGTGCAAGTTCTCCCACTTAAAAAGATGAGAGAGGCCTGTAATTTTCATCATAGGTACACTTCAACTATGACAGACAAAATGAGAAAAAAAATCCTGAAAAGCACATTGTAGGATTTTTAATTAATTTATTTGCAAATTATGGTGGAAAATAAGTATTTGGTCACCTACAAACAAGCAAGATTTCTGGCTCCCACAGACCTGTAACTTCTTCTTTAAGAGGCTCCTCTGTCCTCCACTCGTTACCTGTATTAATGGCACCTGTTTGAACTTGTTATCAGTATAAAAGACACCTGTCCACAACCTCAAACAGTCACACTCCAAACTCCACTATGGCTAAGACCAAAGAGCTGTCAAAGGACACCAGAAACAAAATTGTAGACCTGCACCAGGCTGGGAAGACTGAATATGCAATAGGTAAGCAGCTTGGTTTGAAGAAATCAACTGTGGGAGCAATTATTAGGAAATGGAAGACATACAAGACCACTGATAATCTCCCTCGATCTGGGGCTCCACGCAAGATCTCACCCCGTGGGGTCAAAATGATCACAAGAAAGGTGAGCAAAAATCCCAGAACCTCAATTCCACAAGAAAGGTGAGCAAAAATCCCAGAACCACATGGGGGGGATCTAGTGAATGACCTCCTGACCCCTCCTGTCTCAGCCTCCAGTATTTATGCTGCAGTAGTTTATGTGTCGGGGGGCTAGGGTCAGTTTGTTATATCTGGAGTACTTCTCCTGTCCTATTCGGTGTCCTGTGTGAATCTAAGTGTGAGTTCTCTAATTCTCTCTCTCAGAGGACCTGAGCCCTAGGACCATGCCCCAGGAATACCTGACATGATGACTCCTTGCTGTCCCCAGTCCACCTGGCCATGCTGCTGCTCCAGTTTCAACTGTTCTGCCTTATTATTATTCAACCATGCTGGTCATTTATGAACATTTGAACATCTTGGCCATGTTCTGTTTTAATCTCCACCCGGCACAGCCAGAAGAGGACTGGCCATCCCACATATGCTCTCTCTAATTCTCTCTTTCTTTCTCTCTCTCAGAGGACCTGAGCCCTAGGACCATGCCTCAGGACTACCTGACATGATGACTCCTTGCTGTCCCCAGTCCACCTGACTGTGCTGCTGCTCCAGTTTCAACTGTTCTGCCTTATTATTATTCGACCATGCTGGTCATTTATGAACATTTGAACATCTTGACCATGTTCTGTTATAATCTCCACCCGGCACAGCCAGAAGAGGACTGGCCACCCCACATAGCCTGGTTCCTCTCTAGGTTTCTTCCTAGGTTTTGGCCTTTCTAGGGAGTTTTTCCTAGCCACCGTGCTTCTACACCTGCATTGCTTGCTGTTTGGGGTTTTAGGCTGGGTGTCTGTACAGCACTTTGAGATATCAGCTGATGTACGAAGGGCTATATAAATACATTTGATTTGATTTGATTTGGCCTGCAGAGAGCTGGGACCAAAGTAACAAAGCCTACCATCAGTAACACACTACGCCGCCAGGGACTCAAATCCTGCAGTGCCAGACGTGTCCCCCTGCTTAAGCTAGTACATGACCAGGCCCGTCTGAAGTTTCCTAGAGAGCATTTGGATGATCCATAAGAAGATTGGGAGAATGTCATATGCTCAGGTGAAACCAAAATATAACTTTTTGGTAAAAACTCAACTCGTCATGTTTGGAGGACAAAGAATGCTGAGTTGCATCCAAAGAACACCATACCTACTGTGAAGCATGGAGGTAGAAACATCATGCTTTGGGGCTGTTTTTCTGCAAAGGGACCAGGACGACTGATCCGTGTAAAGGAAAGAATGAATGGGGCCATGTATTGTGAGATTTTGAGTGAAAACCTCCTTCCATCAGCAAGGGCATTGAAGATGAAATGTGGCTGGGTCTTTCAGCATGACAATGATCCCAAACACACCGCCCGGGCAACGAAGGAGTGGCTTCGTAAGAAGCATTTCAAGGTCCTGTGGTGGCCTAGCCAGTCTCCAGATCTCAACCCCATAGAAAATCTTTGGAGGGAGTTGAAAGTCCGTGTTGTCCAGCAACAGCCCCAAAACATCACTGCTCTAGAGGAGATCTGCATGGAGGTATGGGCCAAAATACCAGCAACAGTGTGTGAAAACTTTGTGAAGACTTACAGAAAACATTTCTCATTGCCAACAAAGGGTATATAACAAAGTATTGAGATAAACTTTTGTTATTGACCAAATACTTATTTTCCACCATAATTTGCAAATAAATTCATTAAAAATCCTACAATGTGATTTTCTGGATTTTTCTTTCTCATTGTCTGTCATAGTTGAAGTGTACCTATGATGAAAATTACAGGCCTCTCTCATCTTTTTAAGTGGGAGAACTTGCACAATTGGTGGCTGACTAAATACTTTTTTGCCCCATTGTATGTATATGTATGCATATATATATATTCAACAAAAAAAAGATATGGGGGATTGGAAAAGATGCAGACAATTACATTGATGGAAGCAACAATCTTTCCGCAATATTCAGCTGGTCCACCCCTTTTTTTAATGTTTTTTTTTGTAAAGAGCAGAACAATGTTCGGTGCAAATTGTGCCATAGACAGGTGGCTACCAAGTCTGGTAATACGACAAACCTTTTTCCCCCATCTGAAGCAAAATCACTCTTTGGAACACGAAAGTTTGAGTTTGCTCCTCGGTATTGATAAACGCCCCTCAAGCACCAGCCAATCTAGAGATGTTCATCCGAAGCAGTCAACACTGTCAGCGTTTATGCCCTATGAGCAAACATCGAAAAGACACAAAGACATCACAAATGCTATTATGCATTGCATTGCTAAGGACATGCTACCAATTAACAGTCGAAAAGGAAGGTTTCAAGAGGCTTATCAATTTAATTGACCCCAGGTACGTTCCCTGGCCGCAAAGATTTCTGTCACACCGCACTGCCTAAACGCTACGCCGAGTCCCGGGAAAAAGTTGAAGAACAGCTCAAGACAGATTTGACATATTTTGCTACTAATACCGATCTGTGGTCTAGTCACACGTCAGAGCCTTATAGTAGCCTCAATATCCACTATATTGACAAAGGATGGAATCTTAGAAATAAATGACTTCAAACATCCTACTTTCCCGACGACCACACGGGTGAAGCTATAGCAGAGGGGCTCATTGACCACACGGGTGAAGCTATAGCAGAGGGGCTCATTGACCACACGGGTGAAGCTATAGCAGAGGGGCTCATTGACCACACGGGTGGTAGCTATAGCAGAGGGGCTCATTGACCACACGGGTGAAGCTATAGCAGAGGGGCTCATTGACCACACGGGTGAAGCTATAGCAGAGGGGCTCATTGACCACACGGGTGGTAGCTATAGCAGAGGGGCTCATTGACCACACGGGTGAAGCTATAGCAGAGGGGCTCATTGACCACACGGGTGAAGCTATAGCAGAGGGGCTCATTGACCACACGGGTGAAGCTATAGCAGAGGGGCTCATTGACCACACGGGTGAAGCTATAGCAGAGGGGCTCATTGACCACACGGGTGGTAGCTATAGCAGAGGGGCTCATTGACCACACGGGTGAAGCTATAGCAGAGGGGCTCATTGACGCTCTCTCCTCCGGGGGACTCAGTCAAGACAGACAGGTCTGCATTACAACAGATAGTGGTGTGAACGTGGTAATGGCCGCTGAAATCAACAAATGGCCCCGACTGCAATGTTTTGAACATTGTCTGCACTTGGCCATTGGTAAGTAACCTTGTCAATTGTGTACATGGAAGTGATTGGTTAGATGAAGCTACATGTGCATTTTGTTCATCATTTTTTATAAAGTTAAATATTACATTTGTACATAACTAAAGGATTATTGTGATTTTAACATTTTATTAAAATCTCTTGATTTCTCTTAGAGAGAGTGGGTAGAGACAAACGGGTGGATCGAGCAATTGGAGTGTATAAGAACGTGGTAGGTGCCTTTTCCTATTGGTGGAAAAGAAGAGAGACCTGGCAGTTGCTCAAAAAGAACACAACCTACCCCAGCACAAGTTGGTGACAGAGTCGCCTACCAGGTGGTGATCAGGTCAAAACATGGTGCAAAGAGGAGCAGGAGAAAGACATTTCACAGGCCTTGTCCAGTGACAAGAAGACCCGGCACTGAGCTCCCACCTATACAGATATAGATGTTCTTGAGTCCATCAACCAGGCATTGACCCCACTCCTAGGTCTTTCCAACAGCCTATTAACTGACAATGTAGGCTGGTAATTCATCCTCAACAGCATCCTGTATCTCTCCACTATAGGAATATCAAACCAAATATCAATAACACCTCAGTTCAACAAGCCATGGACTAATCTAAAGACAACCAGGTTAACCTTTACTCACTCACTCACTCTCTCTCTCCCTCTCTCTCTCCCTCTCTCTCTCTCTCCCTGACTCTCTCTCTCTCCCCCTCTCTCTCTTTCCCCCCTCTCTCTCCCTGACTCTCTATCTCTCCCTGACTCTCTGTCTCCCCCCTCCCTCCCTCGCTCTCTGAACAGAAGCAGTGTCGATCAGGTAAGTAATTGCCTTTTAAATCCATTCCCATCCCATAGGCTATTGAACCAGGCAGGTTAGCCTTGAGGCCTTATGGCCTTTTCCATGGACATGGTGCATCTCCAGAGAGCCTGTCCTCATCCACAGAGTAATGAGGTTTGGAGGTGATTTACTGATGAGCTCAGATGCCAGTTGAAGGTAGTGTCAGAGATCAATAATGCTCACCTAAGCAGACTGATCAGACACTGGCCAATCAAGATCAGTTGAGCAGAGGGTCCAATCACAATCACCTAAGCAGTCCCATCAGACAGTGAATCAGGGTTACCTAAGTAGCCTCATCAGACAGACAGAGGACAGATTGACCCAATAATTATTTTCATGGTAGTTACAACTCACACTAGAACAAATCAATGATCTATCTATCCATCCCCCACACAGGCAGACGGTAAGGTGTTGTAAATGAGATGGGATGTCACCGTTTTGAATTATTAGCTTGGCACCAGACCCTGCCCTTTTATTCTACAGTATGTTTGGGAAATATAGGCTTGTTGTTGGAATCTGTTGATGAAATATACTGGTAGGTGAGCGTGCCTGAGTCATAACCAGAAATGATCATGTGTAGCCTTCACTACATAACCATAAGAGTATCCAATCAATTCCTGCTATGTTGTTAGATACATTATTCTCCATGTCTTGATGAGGCAATTACTGCACATTCTATGTCTCTGCTAAAAATCTTAGTCAGTCACCACCCCAAGGCATTTTTAACTCAAATAAGTTGTACTCAAAGTCAATGACAAGTCATTATTACTTCAAATGTTTATGTGGTACTGACTCAAAACTAAATGAGAAGTCACACCAAGTAAATGGTTTAAAGATATGAAAACTTTTCCCAGCATGCTCTACTGCAGGTACATTTTTGGAATTGTTTTTAATATCTGTGTTTTTGCATGTACAGTATATTGACGATTTATGAAATTTTACGCTACACAAAGACATATTTTTTTCTAAACTAATCCAATCATTTAATTTTTGCACCCGTTACTGAAATGGTTGTTCCAGTTTAAATGGCTTAGTTTGTTTCCTCCCACTGTTCTTAACCCTGGCAGTCATTATGAATGTAGGTTGCAAGTGAATACACATTTCAACTGTTGGATAGCCTAAAGCTGGCTAGATTCCAACAGGAATTACACATCACTTTGCAAGGAACATAATGTGATTTACAGTTAGGGTTGAAAAATTTGGTTCCATTTCCCAGGTTTTCTAGAAATCCTGGTTGGAAGACTACTGAAATTCTTTGGGGAAAAGTTTGTGGAATTTTGCAACCCTACTTGCAGGCCTGATGTGTCCTGTAAACTACGAGTTTCAGGCCACTGTTTAAGGTCTTATGATATATGTAATGGTTCAATTATATAGATAATATTCACCTAGGAACTCACTTGGTGAAGGCCACAGGACTGAAAATGAACGAATTCAACAACCATGTCTCTGTCACTAACAGTTACAGTCATGGGTGGTAACTCTACAATTCATTCGAAAAAGGCACACTTGGAAATTATTGGAGGCGTGGCTTAGTGGGGCGTTAAATTTAATTATAAACTGTGTGGTTTGAGCCCTGAATGCTGATTGGCTGAAAGCCGTGGTATATCAGATCGCATACCACGGGTATGACAAAATGTATTTTTACTGCTCTAATTACATTGGAAACCAGTTTATAATAGCAATAAGGCACCTCCCGGGGTTTGTGGTATATGGCCAATATACCATGGCTAAGGGCTGTATCCAGTCATATAGCACACCCCTTTGTGCGTTATTGCTTAAGTATACCTTAAAACTGAATTTGTTTTACTCATATGAAGGTAGTACTGCTCACTTCAGCTTTTTAAGATTCTTAACAATTTCTTAACAACTTATCTGGTTTTATAGTGCATGATGAGACACTAATCTTTGCCTTTTCAGGATAGGAGAATAACACTGTGTGATGTGAATATTCTGAAAAGCCTGAATATATTAATGTAAAGTGCGCTGCTTTCTCTGTGTCTCGAACATCTCTCATTCAGACTAAAAGCCCAACATATCAGCAGATGCTTTACTGTTGCTGATACTGTGGATGAAAGAGTGGACATTGAAACTCAAGAAGGGATGAGAGACAGATGAGAGAAGGGATGAGCTGCCAGTCTGGCCCTGGTACACACAGCTCTCTCTCATACCAATGATGCCCTGCCAAGCCTAACACGCCTGGCAATCTACCAGTGCCACCTAACTCTCCAAATCGATCCAATATAATACCCTCAAGAGGTTTGTTTCATCCATATCACCTCATCTCTAACACACTGGGCTCTATTTTCGGCTGGCTTTAAGGAGGCATAAGTGTCAAACGCACCTTCGTTTAGAATTTAGTCATGTTAAAACTGGGGCACAGGTATTTTCCACCCCTTACGCCAGGTTCAGCAATTTACCTGTCTAACTTCAGATCGCTGGCACCGAGGTGGGGGGGGGGGGGGCAATATTTGAGGTGTGTACTTAAAAACAAGTGCAAAAGTAATAATTTCATGCAGCGTTAAAGGAATAGTTCACTATTTTACAACTTGACGTTACGGTTAGATGGTTCACCCTGAAAGTAGTCTATGGGCCAGGAGAAACTGTAATCCATGGTTCAGTTTTCTTTACACAGCCATTACAAACTTTAGCTGACTTTAGCCACCGCTAGCTAAAATCAATGGGAGTGATGGGGGCATGTGAGCATGTTGTTGTTTTCTATAGCCGAATAACCTTTAGGTATCATCAAACCAAATATGGAATTGATTGATTCAGGTGATTTGGAAATTATTTATTATTATTATTTATTTATTATTATTATCTATTATTTATTTTATTCTTTGTCCTAAAAAACCCATAGCGCTCCCGCCGGCGCTAAGATGTACCATTGTATTAGGTTTGCTCAAATAGAGCCCACGCAGTCAAACGGGAACCTAACCGCAACATTGCTACAGTACAAGCAGACTGAACGGAAGTGGATGAAGAGACAGGAGAATAACCACAGCCTTGTTACTAGAAGACTGAATGGAAATAGATGAAGAGACAGGAGAATAACCACAGCCTTGTTACTAGAAGACTGGATGGAAATAGATGAAGAGACAGGAGAATAACCACAGCCTTGTTACTAGAAGACTGGATGGAAATAGATGAAGAGACAGGATAATAACCACAGCCTTGTTACTAGAAGACTGGATGGAAATAGATGAAGAGACAGGAGAATAACCACAGCCTTGTTACTAGAAGACTGGATGGAAATAGATGAAGAGACAGGAGAATAACCACAGCCTTGTTACTAGAAGACTGGATGGAAATAGATGAAGAGACAGGAGAATAACCACAGCCTTGTTACTAGAAGACTGAATGGAAATAGATGAAGAGACAGGAGAATAACCACAGCCTTGTTACTAGAAGACTGGATGGAAATAGATGAAGAGACAGGAGAATAACCACAGCCTTGTTACTAGAAGACTGAATGGAAATAGATGAAGAGACAGGAGAATAACCACAGCCTTGTTACTAGAAGACTGAATGGAAATAGATGAAGAGACAGGATAATAACCACAGCCTTGTTACTAGAAGACTGGATGGAAATAGATGAAGAGACAGGAGAATAACCACAGCCTTGTTACTAGAAGACTGATGGAAATAGATGAAGAGACAGGAGAATAACCACAGCCTTGTTATTAGAAGACTGAATGGAAATAGATGAAGAGACAGGATAATAACCACAGCCTTGTTACTAGAAGACTGAATGGAAATTGATGAAGAGACAGGAGAATAACCACAGCCTTGTTACTAGAAGACTGATGGAAATAGATGAAAAGACAGGAGAATAACCACAGCCTTGTTACTAGAAGACTGAATGGAAATAGATGAAGAGACAGGAGAATAACCACAGCCTTGTTACTAGAAGACTGATGGAAATAGATGAAGAGACAGGAAAGTTGTCTAACCTAACCTCAACATGACATGCATGGAAGTGCATCAGGACAGAGACAGAGGAGTAACTGCAGAATACAAGCAGCCTGAAAAGAAGTGGATGAAGAGGAGACAGAGTCTAACCTAACCCCAACACTACTAACAGCAAACTGAATGGAGATGGATGAAGAGGAGACAGAGTCTAACCTAACCCCAACACTACTACCAGCAAACTGAATGGAGGTGGATGAAGAGGAGACAGAGTCTAACCTAACCCCAACACACCTAACAGCAAACTGAATGGAGGTGGATGAAGAGGAGACAGAGTCTAACCTAACCCCAACACTACTACCAGCAAACTGAATGGAGGTGGATGAAGAGGAGACAGAGTCTAACCTAACCCCAACACACCTAACAGCAAACTGAATGGAGGTGGATGAAGAGGAGACAGAGTCTAACCTAACCCCAACACTACTACCAGCAAACTGAATGGAGGTGGATGAAGAGGAGACAGAGTCTAACCTAACCCCAACACACCTAACAGCAAACTGAATGGAGGTGGATGAAGAGGAGACAGAGTCTAACCTAACCCCAACACTACTACCAGCAAACTGAATGGAGCTGGATGAAGAGGAGACAGAGTCTAACCTAACCCCAACACTACTACCAGCAAACTGAATGGAGATGGATGAAGAGGAGACAGAGTCTAACCTAACCCCAACACTACTACCAGCAAACTGAATGGAGGTGGATGAAGAGGAGACAGAGTCTAACCTAACCCCAACACTACTACCAGCAAACTGAATGGAGGTGGATGAAGAGGAGACAGAGTCTAACCTAACCCCAACACTACTACCAGCAAACTGAATGGAGGTGGATGAAGAGGAGACAGAGTCTAACCTAACCCCAACACTACTACCAGCAAACTGAATGGAGATGGATGAAGAGGAGACAGAGTCTAACCTAACCCCAACACACCTAACAGCAAACTGAATGGAGGTGGATGAAGAGGAGACAGAGTCTAACCTAACCCCAACACTACTACCAGCAAACTGAATGGAGATGGATGAAGAGGAGACAGAGTCTAACCTAACCCCAACACTACTACCAGCAAACTGAATGGAGGTGGATGAAGAGGAGACAGAGTCTAACCTAACCCCAACACTACTACCAGCAAACTGAATGGAGATGGATGAAGAGGAGACAGAGTCTAACCTAACCCCAACACTACTACCAGCAAACTGAATGGAGGTGTATGAAGAGGAGACAGAGTCTAACCTAACCCCAACACTACTACCAGCAAACTGAATGGAGGTGTATGAAGAGGAGACAGAGTCTAACCTAACCCCAACACTACTACCAGCAAACTGAATGGAGGTGGATGAAGAGGAGACAGAGTCTAACCTAACCCCAACACTACTACCAGCAAACTGAATGGAGGTGGATGAAGAGGAGGAGATAGTAAGGAGAGTTAATTAATATGTCTGGGTTATGGTTAATTAGAGCTGAGGACAGATCTTGTCTAATCAGGTTAACATACCTCCCCATTAGAGATGACTGTAACAGATAAGTTCACCTGCAGGCTGTATCACGATGGCCCTCCGCTATTCCCTACATCAACATGATACATGAACATGAAATCCCCCCATACTAACCCCGATACCACGATACCCCGATACCACTAAGCAGATGCTTTTATTCATCAGTACATACATTTTTGTGGGATCCCTGTGGGAATTGAACCCACGATATTGGCGTTGCTAATACCATGTTTACCAGCTGAGGCACACATACCAGGATGAATATTTTACTAGTTTGACAGAGGTATCTCTCTCTGTTCAGAATGAAGCAGTCATGTCTGCTCTGGACTGGCAGGTGGAGGGTGACTTGCTTTATCAAGATAAATGACTGCTGGTGATTGACACTATTACAGGATGCCTGCCAAACGTATTCATGATATTGCTGATATCTCTGACACATCTGTGAGATGTCTATGATCTCTCATTAATCTCGCTCTGCTGTTTGTACTGAAAGCTACAGTATTTATGGGAGCAATCCGCTCCCTGTATCGGTAATTGTTATAAAATAACATTCGTATTTGAGTTCATAAATTGCTTTGCTATTTGGGACTAGTGGAACGATTTGAAATAAATTGGATTTAAAAAGAGATTGGAAAGATTGGGTTACGATAACCTGCGTCTTCCTCCCTCGCTCCTTCCCATCTCAGCATTCAAGTGGTGTGCCTCACTCTAGTCAGCCCATCCACAGTGCACCCTAGGAGCAAGAGCTGCCAGTGCAGGGCCATGTATGAGATGAGGATGAGACAGCAGCCAGAACCTCTCCCTCACCTCTCATTGTGCTGCATTATCATCCTCCTTCAGACAATTTATACATGTTTAATCCCCCCCACACACACCATAATGCACCACTGCAGCCCTGCGTGCTGACACCACAGCTCCTATTTTAGAACTTTCTGCTAAACATCAGAACCTGGAGTTATGTAAGGTAAGGGGGTGGGCGTTAGAGAGATGGCCCCCGTCAGCACCTCACCTTCACACAAACACACACACATATGCATGCACGCCACACATCCTTCCCTACTTAGACAGTTAGGGTAACAGTAGAAGTGGGAATGAGGCACACCGTATGACAGCTCACCTGGCCCCTCGTCTCCTTCCGGAGTGGCCCTGAAGCACACAGAACAGAACAGGACAAAACAGGACACTCTGTCTCTGTGCACATTAATGATTAATGACCAAGGTCTCAGAGACGTGGTGAGGATAGAGGTGACGTGGTGAGGAGAGGAGAGAGTCCAGTCAGGCAGCAACTAACCATCCCCAGGCAGGCTAATGTGAGAGACTAGGCAGCAAGGTCACTTTGACCTCCACTGGGGACAGGAAGTACAAGCTGGCCAATGGGAGGTACTGTACAGTTTGAGTAAGGAAGAAAAGAGAGGGTTTGACATCTGATAATCTTCTGGGCAACCTTCTGCAAGCCCTTTCCTGTGTCCTGTATGCATCCTCAAATCTCAGGTACCTGGCTACAAGTATTTCTGTCTGTCTACCAACGGAGAATTTAGCCTCCATTTCCAAACCTCTCACCCAAACATCCATCTTGGCAATCTGCAGGGAGGCAGCTGTGGAAATTAGGCCAAGACGGAACGTTAACCCCATTAATGACACAGATCATGTAGGAGCTAACCTTCCCGCAGGCTACAGTGAAACTGGAGTAAAGACAGGGCCATATATAGAGGGGGCTTAACTGCCTGAGACCAGGCAGAGGAAATTACAACTTAGAGTATTTTTGAGCAACTTGTGAACAGCATGCAAGTATTGTAGGTTTCAGAGTACAGATATGTACAAGTGTTGTTGTGTGGCAGTATAATGTGTATGTGTAAGTACACATGTGTAAGCAAGCAGACAGGTTTCAGGTAGTGTTATGGCCAATGTAGGCTGACATTTGTGTTGTTGTTAAAATGCCATTTTGACCCATTTGATTTAAGAGTTTGGCGTGCAGTCTGTGTGGTGTGTGATTTGGCACGCAGTGGGTGGTGTGTGTGTGTGTCTGGGCTACAACACCAGTCTGACGAGAGCAGCTGGATGGCGGGCCGTCTGTGTGGTGTGTGATTTGGCATGCAGTGGGTGGTGTGTGTGTGTGTGTCTGTGCTACAACACCAGTCTGACGAGAGCAGCTGGATGGCGGGCAGTCTGTGGTGTGTGATTTTGCTTGCAGTGGGTGGTGTGTGTGTATGTGTGTCTGGGCTACAACACCAGTCTGACGAGAGCAGCTGGATGGCGGGCAGTCTGTGTGGTGTGTGATTTGGCACGCAGTGGGTGGTGTGTGTGTGTGTGTGTCTGGGCTACAACACCAGTCTGACGAGAGCAGCTGGATGGCGGGCAGTGATGTAATAAGCCTGTTGCTATGGAGACCGACATTGGTATCATAGCCTACCCCAGAGTCACAGCAAATCCAAGGACGGGAGAAAGTCATCATCACAGGCTAGGCTGGCGTGTGTGTGTGTGTGTGTGTGTGTGTGTGTGTGTGTGTTAGGCTGCTGAAGGAGCTGGTCTGACTGTTTACATTAAAACAGCCTGGCATCATCCTGCAAGGCATAACTATTACTAAATGATAAACATTCCCTCAAACAAAATATACTGTACCAAGGCCTAATACAGTGAGTCGACTCAGTTGTATCAAATAATCAATCACATTTATTTACAAATACTTTTTACATCAGCAGTTGTCACTAAGTGCTTATACAGAAACTCAGCCTAGAACCCCAGAGGGCAAGGAATGCAGATGTATGAATTAGAGGTCGACCGATTATGATTTTTCAACGCCGATACCGATTATTGGAGGGCCAAAAAAAGCCGATACCGATTAATCGTCAGATTTTTTACATGTATTTGTAATAATGACAATTACAACAATACTGAATGAACACTTATTTTAACTTAATATAACACATCAATGACATCAATTTAGCCTCAAGTAAATAATGAAACATGTTCAATTTGGTTTAAATAATGCAAAAACAAAGTGTTGGAGAAGAAAGTAAAAGTGCAATATGTGCCATGTAAGAAAACTAACGTTTGAGTTCCTTGCTCAGAACATGAGAACATATGAAAGCTGGTGGTTCCTTTTAACATGAATCTTCAATATTCCCAGGTAAGAAGTTTTAGGTTGTAGTTATTATAGGAATTATAGGACTATTTCTCTCTATACCATTTGTATTTCATTAACCTTTGACTATTGGATGTTCTTATAGGCACTTTAGCATTGCCAGTAACAGTATAGCTTCCGTCCTTCTGCTCGCTTCTCCCTGGGTTCGAACCAGGAACACAACGACAACAGCCACCCTCGAAGCAGCGTTACCCATGCAGAGGAAGGGGAACAACTACTCCAAGTCTCAGAGCGAGTGACGTTTCAAGCGCTATTAGCTAGCCATTTCACATTGGTTACACCAGCCTCATCTCGGGAGTTGATAGGCTTGAAGTCATAAACAGCGCAATGCTTGACGCACAACAAAGAGCTGCTGGCAAAACACACGAAAGTGCTGTTTGAATGAATGCTTACGAGCCTGCTGCTGCCTACCATCGCTCAGTCAGACTGCTCTTTCAAATCATAGACTTAATTATAACATAATAACACACAGAAATATGGTCGAATCCGGAAACTATCATCTCGAAAACAAGACGTTTATTCTTTCAGTGAAATACGGAACCGTTCTGTATTTTATCTAACGGGTGGCATCCATTAGTCTAAATATTCCTGTTACATTGCACAACCTTCAATGTTATGTCATAATTACGTAAAATTCTGGCAAATTAGGCGGCCCAATGTTTTTAACTGACTATATATATATATATTTTTTTTTTTACACGTCTATTTAATCTTTATTTAACTAGGCAAGTTAATTTTTGGACACCGATTTGTCCAAAAATACCAATTTCCAATTGTTATGAAAACTTGAAATCGGCCCTAATTAATAGGCCATTCCGATTAATCGGTCGACCTCTAGTATGAATGAAGCACAGTGGCTAAGAAAACCCCCCTAGGAAGGCAGGAACCTAGGTAGAAACCTAGAGAGGAACCAGGCTCTGAGGGGTGGCCAGTCCTAAAAACCATTTCTTACCCCAGGATACCTGAACTAGTGACTATCCGGGAGAAGAAAGAAAAAGCAGCACTCTGTTGCTGTGTAAATCTGATAGATTTATTGACGGGACAAACAATAGGCTTACGTTTCAGCATAAATCGCCTTCATCCAAGCCTTGAGTAGGAAAACAATGGGAGGCCCCTATTTACCGACGCAGTGTGTCCTGCTCGTTATGTCATTCAAACATGTCAATACTGTCAGTAGTATTAGCAACTACACAGGTTATTCAAACAAGAGCATGATCATCATTCAAGATTCCTACACATACATTCCACTTGAAAAAACCCAACGACAACAAAAAGAGCAAGCAATGCAGATGTAGAATCACAGTGGCCATGGAAAACTCCCTAGAACAGCAGGAACCTAGAGAGGAACCAGGCTCTGAGGCGTGGCCAGGCTTCTTCTGACTGTGCCAGGTGGAGATAATAAGAGTATGGCCATTAAGGCCAGATCGTTATGAAGTAGGTTATTATTCTGAAAAATCAAATCAAATCTAAGTTTATTTGTCACGTGCGCCGAATACAACAGGAAATGCTTACAGTGAAATGTTAAATTACAGGCTCTAACCAACAGTGGGAAAAAAAGTGTGTGTGTGTGTGTGTGTATGTGTGTGTGTGTGTGTGTGTGTGTGTGTGTGTGTGTGTGTGTGTGTGTGTGTGTGTGTGTGTGTGTGTGTGTGTGTGTGTGTAAGTAAAGAAATAAAACAACAGTAAAAAGACATTTGAAAATAAGACAATCAAGGCTATATACAGACACCGGTTAGTCAGGCTGATTGAGGTAGTATGTACATGTAGGTATGGTTAAAGTGACTATGCATATATGATAAACAGTAGTGTAAAAAAGGGGGTTGGCGGCTGGTGGGACACAATGCAGATAGCCCGGATAGCCAACGTGCGAGAGCACTGGTTGGTCGGGCCAATTTAGGTAGTATGTACATGAATGTATAATTAAAGTGACTATGCATATATGATAAACAGAGAATATCAGCAGCTTAAAAGAGGGGTTGGGGGTGGGAGGCACACAATGCAAATAGTCCGGGTAACCATTTGGTTACCTGTTCAGGAGTCTTATGGCTTGGGGGTAAAAACTGTTGAGAAGCCTTTTTGTCCTAGACTTGGCACTCCGGTACCGCTTGCCATGCGGTAGTAGAGAGAACAGTCTATGACTGGGGTGGCTGGGGTCTTTGACAATTTTTAGGGCCTTCCTCTGACACCCCCTGGTGTAGAAGTCCTGGATGGCAGGCAGCTTAGCCCCAGTGATGTACTGGGCCGTACGCATTACCCTCTGAAGTGCCTTGCGGTCGGAGGCCGAGCAATTCTCGTACCAGGCAGTGATGCAACCGGTCAGGATGCTCACGATGTTGCAGCTGTAGAACCTTTTGAGGATCTCAGGACCCATGCCAAATCTTTTTAGTTTCCTGAGAGGGAATAGGCTTTGTCGTGCCCTCTTCACGACTGTCTTGTTGTCACGACTTCCGCCGAAATCGGTCGCTCTCCCTGTTCGGGCGGCATTCGGCGGACGACGTCACCATCTTCTAGCCATCGCCGATCCACCTTTCATTTTCCATTTGTTTTGTCTTGTCTTCCCACACACCTGGTTTCAATTCCATCATTACATGTGTATTTAACCCTCTGTTCCCCCCATGTCCTTGTCCAGAATTGTTTATTGTAGTGCTTGTGCACGTTATGCTGGTGTGTAACGGGTTTTGTTTACCCATTGATTTATTGTTCGGTTTACAGTGGTTTTGTTTATTAAACTGCGCCGTTGTAAAGCTGTTGTAAATCAGTTTTTGCTGTCCTGCGCCTGACTTCTCTGTAGAAAACATGAGTGATGCACTGCAACTCATAACGAGATAGCCACTGAATGGGACTGTTTGAATGCAGGAAAATTAAGTGGTGCCCTCACATGCCCAACAAACAGACCTGAGAGGGCCAATTAGATCCTGTATGTTTATATTGAATACAAAATGGTAGGAGAGACACAGATCCACTAACATGAAACACAAAATAACAACCGATGAAGGAGGTTAATCGTTAATAAACAGTTGAAACACATTGGTTGAAATTAGGAATGACCGATATATCGGTGAACATATTGGAATGATGTTGGCCGATGTTGGCCGATATGCCAACATCGGTATCGGCCCGATGTCTATTTAACTGGCCACTAAAATTTTAAATATAGGCTATCAGTACCGGTTGTAATTGTAAATTACTTGCAGGAATATCTGAATGCGGATGATGACTCACAATCTACATTGTTTTTCAGTTTGCTTTTTCCCACATTGTTTACTCATTGTTTAATCATCAACTCTACCTTGTGTTTTACAGATGACCCTCCCTTCCTTACCTACTAAGATGGATGATCTATAAAACGAGAGCCGCTGTTCCAGCTCCAAAACACACATTATTACTGCAGAACGGTAACTGCTCAGTGCCAATCTAATGTTCGCCAATTAGATTTGTGTGGCCGACCGGCCGTAGGTGGCTAGGAGCTGCAGTAAATGAACAGAATGATGGAAAACGTGTCTGGAATGTATTCACTGGCAAGCAGCTACTGGGATAAAGATAGGAGAGCTATGCTGTCTGTCTGTCTACTGGGATAAAGATAGGAGAGCTATGCTGTCTGTCTGTCTACTGGGATAAAGATAGGAGAGCTATGCTGTCTGTCTGTCTACTGGGATAAAGATAGGAGAGCTATGCTGTCTGTCTGTCTACTGGGATAAAGCTAGGAGAGCTATGCTGTCTGTCTGTCTGTCTGTCTACTGGGATAAAGATAGGAGAGCTATGCTGGGTGTCTGTCTGTCTGTCTACTGGCATAAAAATAGGAGAGCTATGCTGGGTGTCTGTCTACTGGGATAAAGATAGACAGAGACACAGCATAGCTCTCCTATCTTTATCCCAGTAGACAGACAGACAGACAGCATAGCTCTCCTATCTTTATCCCAGTAGACAGACAGACAGACAGCATAGCTCTCCTATCTTTATCCCAGTAGACAGACAGACAGAGACACAGCATAGCTCTCCTATATTTATCCCAGTAGACAGACAGACAGACAGACAGACAGACAGACAGACAGACAGACAGACAGACAGACAGACAGCATAGCTCTCCTATCTTTATCCCAGTAGACAGACAGACAGCATAGCTCTCCTATCTTTATCCCAGTAGACAGACAGACAGCATAGCTCTCCTATCTTTATCCCAGTAGACAGACAGACAGACAGACAGCATAGCTCTCCTATCTTTATCCCAGTAGACAGACAGAGACACAGCATAGCTCTCCTGTCTGTCTACTGGGATAAAGATAGAAGAGCTATGCTGCGTCTCTGTCTGTCCGTCCGTCCGTCCGTCCGCCCGCCCACCCGAGGACGAGACAGGCAGGAGTGATGCGGAAACGTGCCACTGGAAATGGGCAGTGGGCACACACACACACGCACATATATGTACGCACACACACACAAACAAATCATGAAACTTCAAGAAGTTTATACTGTTTTATTTAAATATTCCATCAAAATGTGTCAATTCCTTTAAACAAATAATTCCTAAACTTCCCATACCACTGGCATCCCTAAACGAAGTCTCAGTAGTATGAAATATGTTTGCTAGCAGAGGTCAACATTACAATGACACCCAAACTATATGAATAAGGTATGATGTCCTGCCTTAATCATAGTTAAACAACACAGGTTTGCTTTTCTAACAGGAGCGACCAATAAATGTTCTTCATTAGAAGTTGTGCTCATTTGGTTAGCATGCAAAGTTCTGCTCTGCCATGAACTAAACACAACTTGACCTGTTTTACTTCCTCAAACTTAGGGCCTGACGGTAAAGTCAAAAGGCTCCTTAGAACAGCTTCTACCCCCAAGCCATAATCAAATGGCCACTCGGACTATTTACATTTACATTGACCCCCCTTTGTTTTTACACTGCTGCTACTCGCTGTTTATTATCTATGCATAGTTACTTTACAAATTACCTCGACTAACCTGTACCCCCGCACAATGACTTGTTTTTTATTTACATTTTTACTTTAGTTTATTTAGTAAATGTTTTCTTAAACTTTATTTATTGAACTGCATTGTTGGTTAAGGGCTTGTAAGTAAGCATTTCACAAATAAAATGTGATTTGATTTGATAGTATTTGAAGTACAGTGCATTGCGAAAGTATTCGGCCCCCTTGAACTTTGCGACCTTTTGCCTTTTTTAATTCTATGCTTCAAGCATTTTGCTAGGATTTTTGCTTCACAACACTGAAGTGTAAGAGGTCTCCAATTTTTTAAATGGACTGGATCTTTATACATTCCACTTGGGTCCTGTTATCAGATATATGATGTGATATCAGACCTTCTTGTTGCGTGTGATAATCTACCATTTACAGTGCCTTGCGAAAGTATTCGGCCCCCTTGAACTTTGCGACCTTTTGCCACATTTCAGGCTTCAAACATAAATATATAAAACTGTATTTTTTTGTGAAGAATCAACAACAAGTGGGACACAATCATGAAGTGGAACGACATTTATTGGATATTTCAAACTTTTTTAACAAATCAAAAACTGAAAAATTGGGCGTGCAAAATTATTCAGCCCCCTTAAGTTAATACTTTGTAGCGCCACCTTTTGCTGCGATTACAGCTGTAAGTCGCTTGGGGTATGTCTCTATCAGTTTTGCACATCGAGATTTTTTCCCATTCCTCCTTGCTAAACAGCTCGAGCTCAGTGAGGTTGGATGGAGAGCATTTGTGAACAGCAGTTTTCAGTTCTTTCCACAGATTCTCGATTGGATTCAGGTCTGGACTTTGACTTGGCCATTCTAACACCTGGATATGTTTATTTTTGAACCATTCCATTGTAGATTTTGCTTTATGTTTTGGATCATTGTCTTGTTGGAAGACAAATCTCCGTCCCAGTCTCAGGTCTTTTGCAGACTCCATCAGGTTTTCTTCCAGAATGGTCCTGTATTTGGCTCCATCCATCTTCCCATCAATTTGAACCATCTTCCCTGTCCCTGCTGAAGAAAAGCAGGCCCAAACCATGATGCTGCCACCACCATGTTTGACAGTGGGGATGGTGTGTTCAGGGTGACGAGCTGTGTTGCTTTTACGCCAAACATAACGTTTTGCATTGTTGCCAAAAAGTTCAATTTTGGTTTCATCTGACCAGAGCACCTTCTTCCACATGTTTGGTGTGTCTCCCAGGTGGCTTGTGGCAAACTTTAAACAACACTTTTTATGGATATCTTTAAGAAATGGCTTTCTTCTTGCCACTCTTCCATAAAGGCCAGATTTGTGCAATATACGACTGATTGTTGTCCTATGGACAGAGTCTCCCACCTCAGCTGTAGATCTCTGCAGTTCATCCAGAGTGATCATGGGCCTCTTGGCTGCATCTCTAATCAGTCTTCTCCTTGTATGAGCTGAAAGTTTAGAGGGACGGCCAGGTCTTGGTAGATTTGCAGTGGTCTGATACTCCTTCCATTTCAATATTATCGCTTGCACAGTGCTCCTTGGGATGTTTAAAGCTTGGTAAATCTTTTTGTATCCAAATCCGGCTTTAAACTTCTTCACAACAGTATCTCGGACCTGCCTGGCGTGTTCCTTGTTCTTCATGATGCTCTCTGCTCTTTTAACGGACCTCTGAGACTATCACAGTGCAGGTGCATTTATACGGAGACTTGATTACACACAGGTGGATTGTATTTATCATCATTAGTCATTTAGGTCAACATTGGATCATTCAGAGATCCTCACTGAACTTCTGGAGAGAGTTTGCTGCACTGAAAGTAAAGGGGCTGAATAATTTTGCACGCCCAATTTTTCAGTTTTTGATTTGTTAAAAAAGTTTGAAATATCCAATAAATGTCGTTCCACTTCATGATTGTGTCCCACTTGTTGTTGATTCTTCACAAAAAAATACAGTTTTATATCTTTATGTTTGAAGCCTGAAATGTGGCAAAAGGTCGCAAAGTTCAAGGGGGCCGAATACTTTCGCAATGCACTGTATCTCAAACCTTTGTGTGAATCTTCCACTGACATCAATCCACGAGGTACAAAGTGTGCTTCTAAAATTTGGGGACAGCTCTTTAAAGAAAACACAATTTTGTTAGAACTACTATAGCTTAATCCATTTACTGTACATCTATACATACAACTGAAAAAACGCCAATATGGATGAATATAGCCCAGATAACTTTCTCTCTGACTGAGTCATTCTGCTGCTGTCCATCCACCTGTCACTGAGCTGAGAGAAGAGAGAGACGGGGAGAGAAGGGGGTGTAGAAAAGAGATGAGGAAAGGAGAGGAGAGCTCCCACAAGCGAAGGCAGACTAGCATTGTCTCTTTCATCTCAAATACAGTCCACAAGACAACAAAGAGTCTGAGCAGTTCTGTGTTGGTAAACTCCCTCTCAACAAGACGCTTTAGGATTACAAAGAAGGATCTCTCTCTCTCTCTCTCTCTCTCTCTCTCTCTCTCTCTCTCTCTCTCTCTCTCTCTCTCTGTGTTTATGTAGTCTGTCCACACGTGATTAAGCAGGAAGAGGAATGGGAACTTTGGTTAGCACTTGACTGAAGTGTGTCGTGATGTGTGAATGGAAGTGATCTGATGATGGGGGAAGTTATGGCTGGGGAGAGGAAAGAGACAGAGAGAGACAGCGAGAGAGAGGCAGAGGAGAGGTTTAATATGCTATACACACACTGACTGAGATATAGAGAAAAGTTAAAAATAGAACTGAACCAGGCAGCCAAACACAACGCGAGGCCTGAGAGGAATACCAAGAGAACAGAAAAAAATGTACGGAGAGTACCGGAAGGGTGCAAAATGGCCAGACAAATACAAATACCTATATGTGTTAAATGTCAGAACACACATTGCTGGCTTACTAATGAATCCCATTTGTGGGAGAATAGAGCAGTTTTGGAGTCAAGAACGAATGCACGGTATATCTATAGTACTTTGTGATGTGTACTGAGTGTAGTAATGTGATGATCACATACATTTGTCACTTGTTGTTGAGGCATAAAAGCCAAAGACATAGAATTTGTAACATTAAGTTACCCAAAACGAAACTTTAAAACTTTCTATGGCTGGAGTGCTTTTCTTCATTTCAAACTCGTGCTTTTCCACCCACCTGGGTCAAATACTAGTGTCCATGATTCAACAAAAGCACTCATGCAGTTCAACACGTTTTCCCTAGCTACAGCGCTGTGTAAAAACATTGATTCAGTATGCAATTTATTTGAATCCAGATGGCAAACTGACTTTCAGCTATTTCCAGCAGAGCTCTGTTAAATCCCCACACAGAGAGCTGAACAGTTGAAGAGCAGCGTTTTAGCTTCTCTTCAGCACTTTCTCTTACTATCTCTATCTCCCTTTTCCCCCTTTCAACAGCGAGCTTCTCTCTCTCTCTCTCTCTCTCTCTCTCTCTCTCTCTCTCTCTCCATAGCGAGCTGAACAGAATGAAGAGCAGAGTTTTAGCTTCTTTTCAGGAAACTCCCAGGTGGTTATTGTGCCTTTGCTTCCCTATGGCACTCTCTCGTCACTTCAGTCTAGATTGAGCTAGCAGGAGGCGCTCCAGCTGACAAGGTAGAAACACAATATAAAAGAAGGATGTGAAAATACAGCATGATGACGCTGCAGACCAGATGAGACGTTTTTCCTGAAGTCTACCACTCATTATTTTATATAACAACAACAGTGTGGAAACTAAAATGATTGACAGTGGCTTCTAACAATGCTTTAAAAGGATACTTCAGGGAAATGCCCTTTATATACTTCCCCGGAGTTAGATGAACTTGTAGATTCTATTTGTATGTCTCTGCGTCCAGTATGAAGGAAGTTAGAGGTAGATTTGCAAGTCAAAGCTTACTATGACTGGACGTCTATGGTAACAGCTAGCATGCCATAGATGTCCATTAACAGTCCATTTGCGCTAACGCTACATAGCAACATACTTCAAAATGCACGTAGAGATACAAAAGATATCCACGAGTTCATCTGACTCTGGGGGAGTAGATAAAGGACTTCATTGCCAAAATGCGAAGTATCTCTTTAAGCCTATACATTCTTTAGAGACCTCAGTCGGCTTTAAATCCGAAGTATTTCTTTAAGCCTATACTTTCTTTACAGACCTCAGTCGGCTTTAAATCCGAAGTATCTCTTTAAGCCTATACTTTCTTTAGAGACCTCAGTCGGCTTTAAATCCGAAGTATCTCTTTAAGCCTACTTTAAGCCTATACTTTCTTTACAGACCTCAGTCGGCTTTAAATCCGAAGTATCTCTTTAAGCCTATACTTTCTTTAGAGACCTCAGTCGGCTTTAAATCCGAAGTATCTCTTTAAGCCTGTACTTTCTTTAGAGACCTCAGTCGGCTTTAAATCCGAAGTATCTCTTTAAGCCTATACTTTCTTTAGAGACCTCAGTTGGCTTTAAATCCGAAGTATCTCTTTAAGCCTGTACTTTCTTTAGAGACCTCAGTCGGCTTTAAATCCGAAGTATCTCTTTAAGCCTATACTTTCTTTAGAGACCTCAGTCGGCTTTAAATCCGAAGTATCTCTTTAAGCCTATACTTTCTTTAGAGACCTCAGTCGGCTTTAAATCCAAAGTATCTCTTTAAGCCTATACTTTCTTTAGAGACCTCAGTCGGCTTTAAATCCGAAGTATCTCTTTAAGCCTGTACTTTCTTTAGAGACCTCAGTCGGCTTTAAATCCAAAGTATCTCTTTAACCCTATACTTTCTTTAGAGACCTCAGTCGGCTTTAAATCCGAAGTATCTCTTTAAGCCTATACTTTCTTTAGAGACCTCAGTCGGCTTTAAATCCGAAGTATCTCTTTAAGCCTATACTTTCTTTAGAGACCTCAGTCGGCTTTAAATCCGAAGTATCTCTTTAAGCCTATACTTTCTTTAGAGACCTCAGTCGGCTTTAAATCCAAAGTATCTCTTTAAGCCTATACTTTCTTTAGAGACCTCAGTCGGCTTTAAATCCGAAGTATCTCTTTAAGCCTATACTTTCTTTAGAGACCTCAGTCGGCTTTAAATCCGAAGTATCTCTTTAAGCCTACTTTAAGCCTATACTTTCTTTAGAGACCTCAGACGGCTTTAAATCCGAAGTATCTCTTTAAGCCTATACTTTCTTTAGAGACCTCAGTCGGCTTTAAATCCAAAGTATCTCTTTAAGCCTATACTTTCTTTAGAGACCTCAGTCGGCTTTAAATCCGAAGTATCTCTTTAAGCCTATACTTTCTTTACAGACCTCAGTCGGCTTTAAATCCGAAGTATCTCTTTAAGCCTACTTTAAGCCTATACTTTCTTTAGAGACCTCAGTCGGCTTTAAATCCGAAGTATCTCTTTAAGCCTATACTTTCTTTAGAGACCTCAGTCGGCTTTAAATCCGAAGTATCTCTTTAAGCCTATACTTTCTTTAGAGACCTCAGTCGGCTTTAAATCCGAAGTATCTCTTTAAGCCTATACTTTCTTTACAGACCTCAGTCGGCTTTAAATCCGAAGTATCTCTTTAAGCCTACTTTAAGCCTATACTTTCTTTAGAGACCTCAGTCGGCTTTAAATGCGAAGTATCTCTTTAAGCCTATACTTTCTTTAGAGACCTCAGTCGGCAACGCTGGTGTACCTTGAAGATGGGGGAGACTTTGGAGATACATCCTCTAGGCCAGATCTTAAAAAGACATGAAGCTGGTCCGTGTCAAAGAACAGCCTCTATCTCTGTGATATTACATACACGTAGCATTTCCGTCAAGATTTCACAACATTCAGTTATTCCTTGAGGGGAATATAACAGTAGTAGGCTTTGTAACAAAAGTCCAACTAGTAGTAACCAAACATCAACATTCTGGGAGGACATTTATGAGAGAGAATAATTGCTGAATATGAGATAATAAACAACAAGCACACACATATATATATATATATATATATATATATATATATACAGTTGAAGTCGGAAGCTTACATACACTTAGGTTGGAGTCATTAAAACTAGTTTTTCACATTTCTTGTTATTAACAAACTAGAGTTTTGACAAGTCAATTAGGACATCTACTTTGTGCATGACACAAGTCATTTTCCCAACAATTGTTGACAGACAGATTATTTCACCTATAATTCACTGTATCACAATTCCAGTGGGTCAAAAGTTTACATACACTAAGTTGACTGCACCTTTAAACAGCTTGGAAAATTCCAGAAAACAATGTCATGACTTTAGAAGCTTCTGATAGGCTAATTGATCATTTGAGTCAATTAGAGTTGTACCTGTGGATGTATTTCAAGGTCTACCGTCAAACTCAGTGCCTCTTTGCTTGACATCATGGGAAAATCAAAAAGAATCAGCCAAGACCGCAGAAAATAAATTGAAGACCTCCACAATTCTGGTTCATCATTGGGAGCAATTTCCAAATGCCTGAAGGTACCATGTTCATCTGTACAAACAATAGTACGCAAGTATAAACACCATGGGACCATGCAGCCGTCATACCACTCAGGAAGGAGACGCCTTTTGTCTCCTAGAGATGAATGTACTTTGGTGCGAAAAGTGCAAATCAATCCCAGGACAACAGCAAAGGATATTGTGAAGATGCTGGAGGAAACAGGTACAAAAGTATCCACAGTAAAACGAGTCCTACATCGACATAACCTGAAAGGCCGCTCAGCAAGGAAGAAGCCACTGCTCCAAAACCGTCATAAAAAAAACAGGCTACGGTTTGCAACTGCACATGGGGACAAAGATCGTACTTTTTGGATAAATGTCCTCTGGTCTGATGAAACAAAAATAGAACTGTTTGGCCATAATGACCATTGTTATGTTTGGAGGAAAAAGGGGGATGCTTGCAAGATGAAGAACACCATCCCAACCGTGAAGTACAAGGGTGTCAGAATCATGTTGTGGGGGTGCTTTGCTGCAGGAGGGACTGGTGCACTTCACAAAATAGATGGCATCATGAAGAAAGGAAAATTATGTGGATATATTGAAGCAACATCTCAAGACATCAGTCAGGAAGTTAAAGCTTGGTCGCAAATGGGTCTTCCAAATGGACAATGACCCCAAGCATACTTCCAAAGTTGTGGCAAAATGGCTTAAGGACAACAAAGCCAAGGTATTGGAGTGGCCATCACAAAGCCCTGAACTCAATCCTGTCGTAAATTTGTGGGCAGAACTGAAAAAGTGTGCGAGCAATGAGTCGTACAAACCTGACTCAGTTACACCAGCTCTGTCAGGATGAATGGGCCAAAATTCACCCAACTTATTTTGGGAAGCTTGTGGAAAGCTACCCGAAACATTTGACCCAAGTCAAACAATTTAAAGGCAATGCTAACAAATACTAATTCAACTGTATATATTGCTGAGGGTATTTGTCAGGCAGGGAGGCTATGCTATTGGCTGCTGTCATGACGTTGCCCTCTTTGGGTACAGCAAGCCCCATCCTCCTTTCTCTTTCTCCTACACTCAGGCTGCTGCGACCTCAGGTCATCAATTCCTGGAGGAGATTATCTCCTCATGGCCACAGTATAGAGAGAGAGTGTTTTCATGGAGAGAACAAAGGAATTTCTTCCACCTCACAGAACTTCAGGTCCGAACAACATTCATGTTCTGTAGAAGGTATAAAAGATCAGTGAAGAATTCAGCTACGAACTGGTCCGTTTGGTAGAATTTTGTGAAACTCATGAGAGACAATACAGCCACATTACCATAACGCTGTTTATACAATAGCCTCAGATATGAGGCTTACATCTAATTGTTGTATAAGATGAATAAGTGTGGATGATACTGTTTGTGAAATTGTGTAATGTGATTTTGGACTGTTTAATGAAGGAAACTCTAATTCCCTTTGTAATTTAACTAAATCAGAGGACCGCCCATGAGCACAGTTATGGTCGCGCATCCTGGGACAGGCCCTTTTCTGCTCTTCCGAATAAAACCCCCACCCGGGTTTTCTATCATCAGACCATGTTTCTCTCAATTACGAGAGGACAAAGGTTGCAGACCAGCTTACCTCGATAACGAGAGGGCCAAGGTTTGAGACCAAAGCTTACTAGGGTTAGCACAATGACTGGACGTCTATGGTAACAGCTAGCATGCCATAGATGTCCATTAACAGTCCATTTGCGCTAACGCTACATAGCAACATACTTCAAAATGCACGTAGAGATACAAAAGATATCCACGAGTTCATCTGACTCTGGGGGAGTAGATAAAGGACTTAATTGACAAAATGCGAAGTATCTCTTTAAGCCTATACATTCTTTAGAGACCTCAGTCGGCTTTAAATCCGAAGTATTTCTTTAAGCCTATACTTTCTTTACAGACCTCAGTCGGCTTTAAATCCGAAGTATCTCTTTAAGCCTATACTTTCTTTAGAGACCTCAGTCGGCTTTAAATCCGAAGTATCTCTTTAAGCCTACTTTAAGCCTATACTTTCTTTACAGACCTCAGTCGGCTTTAAATCCGAAGTATCTCTTTAAGCCTATACTTTCTTTAGAGACCTCAGTCGGCTTTAAATCCGAAGTATCTCTTTAAGCCTGTACTTTCTTTAGAGACCTCAGTCGGCTTTAAATCCGAAGTATCTCTTTAAGCCTATACTTTCTTTAGAGACCTCAGTCGGCTTTAAATCCGAAGTATCTCTTTAAGCCTGTACTTTCTTTAGAGACCTCAGTCGGCTTTAAATCCGAAGTATCTCTTTAAGCCTATACTTTCTTTAGAGACCTCAGTCGGCTTTAAATCCGAAGTATCTCTTTAAGCCTATACTTTCTTTAGAGACCTCAGTCGGCTTTAAATCCAAAGTATCTCTTTAAGCCTATACTTTCTTTAGAGACCTCAGTCGGCTTTAAATCCGAAGTATCTCTTTAAGCCTACTTTAAGCCTATACTTTCTTTACAGACCTCAGTCGGCTTTAAATCCGAAGTATCTCTTTAAGCCTATACTTTCTTTAGAGACCTCAGTCGGCTTTAAATCCAAAGTATCTCTTTAAGACTATACTTTCTTTAGAGACCTCAGTCGGCTTTAAATCCAAAGTATCTCTTTAAGCCTATACTTTCTTTAGAGACCTCAGTAAGGAAGAAGCCACTGCTCCAAAACCGTCATAAAAAAAACAGGCTACGGTTTGCAACTGCACATGGGGACAAAGATCGTACTTTTTGGAGAAATGTCCTCTGGTCTGATGAAACAAAAATAGAACTGTTTGGCCATAATGACCATTGTTATGTTTGGAGGAAAAAGGGGGATGCTTGCAAGATGAAGAACACCATCCCAACCGTGAAGTACAAGGGTGTCAGAATCATGTTGTGGGGGTGCTTTGCTGCAGGAGGGACTGGTGCACTTCACAAAATAGATGGCATCATGAAGAAAGGAAAATTATGTGGATATATTGAAGCAACATCTCAAGACATCAGTCAGGAAGTTAAAGCTTGGTCGCAAATGGGTCTTCCAAATGGACAATGACCCCAAGCATACTTCCAAAGTTGTGGCAAAATGGCTTAAGGACAACAAAGCCAAGGTATTGGAGTGGCCATCACAAAGCCCTGAACTCAATCCTGTCGTAAATTTGTGGGCAGAACTGAAAAAGTGTGCGAGCAATGAGTCGTACAAACCTGACTCAGTTACACCAGCTCTGTCAGGATGAATGGGCCAAAATTCACCCAACTTATTTTGGGAAGCTTGTGGAAAGCTACCCGAAACATTTGACCCAAGTCAAACAATTTAAAGGCAATGCTAACAAATACTAATTCAACTGTATATATTGCTAAGGGTATTTGTCAGGCAGGGAGGCTATGCTATTGGCTGCTGTCATGACGTTGCCCTCTTTGGGTACAGCAAGCCCCATCCTCCTTTCTCTTTCTCCTACACTCAGGCTGCTGCGACCTCAGGTCATCAATTCCTGGAGGAGATTATCTCCTCGTGGCCACAGTATAGAGAGAGAGTGTTTTCATGGAGAGAACAAAGGAATTTCTTCCACCTCACAGAACTTCAGGTCCGAACAACATTCATGTTCTGTAGAAGGTATAAAAGATCAGTGAAGAATCCAGCTACGAACTGGTCCGTTTGGTAGAATTTTGTGAAACTCATGAGAGACAATACAGCCACATTACCATAACGCTGTTTATACAATAGCCTCAGATATGAGGCTTACATCTAATTGTTGTATAAGATGAATAAGTGTGGATGATACTGTTTGTGAAATTGTGTAATGTGATTTTGGACTGTTTAATGAAGGAAACTCTAATTCCCTTTGTAATTTAACTAAATCAGAGGACCGCCCATGAGCACAGTTATGGTCGGGCAATCTGGGACAGGCCCTTTTCTGCTCTTCCGAATAAAACCCCCACCCGGGTTTTCTATCATCAGACCATGTTTCTCTCAATTACGAGAGGACAAAGGTTGCAGACCAGCTTACCTCGATAACGAGAGGGCCAAGGTTTGAGACCAAAGCTTACTAGGGTTAGCACAATGACTGGAAGTCTATGGTAACAGCTAGCATGCCATAGATGTCCATTAACAGTCCATTTGCGCTAACGCTACATAGCAACATACTTCAAAATGCACGTAGAGATACAAAAGATATCCACGAGTTCATCTGACTCTGGGGGAGTAGATAAAGGACTTCATTGACAAAATGCGAAGTATCTCTTTAAGCCTATACATTCTTTAGAGACCTCAGTCGGCTTTAAATCCGAAGTATTTCTTTAAGCCTATACTTTCTTTACAGACCTCAGTCGGCTTTAAATCCGAAGTATCTCTTTAAGCCTATACTTTCTTTAGAGACCTCAGTCGGCTTTAAATCCGAAGTATCTCTTTAAGCCTACTTTAAGCCTATACTTTCTTTACAGACCTCAGTCGGCTTTAAATCCGAAGTATCTCTTTAAGCCTATACTTTCTTTAGAGACCTCAGTCGGCTTTAAATCCGAAGTATCTCTTTAAGCCTATACTTTCTTTAGAGACCTCAGTCGGCTTTAAATCCAAAGTATCTCTTTAAGCCTATACTTTCTTTAGAGACCTCAGTCGGCTTTAAATCCGAAGTATCTCTTTAAGCCTGTACTTTCTTTAGAGACCTCAGTCGGCTTTAAATCCAAAGTATCTCTTTAAGCCTATACTTTCTTTAGAGACCTCAGTCGGCTTTAAATCCGAAGTATCTCTTTAAGCCTATACTTTCTTTAGAGACCTCAGTCGGCTTTAAATCCAAAGTATCTCTTTAAGCCTATACTTTCTTTAGAGACCTCAGTCGGCTTTAAATCCAAAGTATCTCTTTAAGCCTATACTTTCTTTAGAGACCTCAGTCGGCTTTAAATCCAAAGTATCTCTTTAAGCCTATACTTTCTTTAGAGACCTCAGTCGGCTTTAAATCCGAAGTATCTCTTTAAGCCTACTTTAAGCCTATACTTTCTTTAGAGACCTCAGTCGGCTTTAAATCCAAAGTATCTCTTTAAGCCTATACTTTCTTTAGAGACCTCAGTCGGCTTTAAATCCAAAGGATCTCTTTAAGCCTACTTTAAGCCTATACTTTCTTTAGAGACCTCAGTCGGCTTTAAATCCGAAGTATCTCTTTAAGCCTATACTTTCTTTAGAGACCTCAGTCGGCTTTAAATCCGAAGTATCTCTTTAAGCCTATACTTTCTTTAGAGACCTCAGTCGGCTTTAAATCCAAAGTATCTCTTTAAGCCTATACTTTCTTTAGAGACCTCAGTCGGCTTTAAATCCAAAGTATCTCTTTAAGCCTATACTTTCTTTAGAGACCTCAGTCGGCTTTAAATCCGAAGTATCTCTTTAAGCCTACTTTAAGCCTATACTTTCTTTAGAGACCTCAGTCGGCTTTAAATCCAAAGTATCTCTTTAAGCCTATACTTTCTTTAGAGACCTCAGTCGGCTTTAAATCCAAAGGATCTCTTTAAGCCTACTTTAAGCCTATACTTTCTTTAGAGACCTCAGTCGGCTTTAAATCCGAAGTATCTCTTTAAGCCTATACTTTCTTTAGAGACCTCAGTCGGCTTTAAATCCGAAGTATCTCTTTAAGCCTATACTTTCTTTAGAGACCTCAGTCGGCTTTAAATCCAAAGTATCTCTTTAAGCCTATACTTTCTTTAGAGACCTCAGTCGGCTTTAAATCCGAAGTATCTCTTTAAGCCTATACTTTCTTTAGAGACCTCAGTCGGCTTTAAATGCGAAGTATCTCTTTAAGCCTATACTTTCTTTAGAGACCTCAGTCGGCTTTAAATCCAAAGTATCTCTTTAAGCCTATACTTTCTTTAGAGACCTCAGTCGGCTTTAAATCCGAAGTATCTCTTTAAGCCTATACTTTCTTTAGAGACCTCAGTCGGCTTTAAATCCAAAGTATCTCTTTAAGCCTATACTTTCTTTAGAGACCTCAGTCGGCTTTAAATCCGAAGTATCTCTTTAAGCCTATACTTTCTTTAGAGACCTCAGTCGGCTTTAAATCCAAAGTATCTCTTTAAGCCTATACTTTCTTTAGAGACCTCAGTCGGCTTTAAATCCAAAGTATCTCTTTAAGCCTATACTTTCTTTAGAGACCTCAGTCGGCTTTAAATCCGAAGTATCTCTTTAAGCCTACTTTAAGCCTATACTTTCTTTAGAGACCTCAGTCGGCTTTAAATCCGAAGTATCTCTTTAAGCCTATACTTTCTTTAGAGACCTCAGTCGGCTTTAAATCCGAAATATCTCTTTAAGCCTATACTTTCTTTAGAGACCTCAGTCGGCTTTAAATCCGAAGTATCTCTTTAAGCCTATACTTTCTTTACAGACCTCAGTCGGCTTTAAATCCGAAGTATCTCTTTAAGCCTACTTTAAGCCTATACTTTCTTTAGAGACCTCAGTCGGCTTTAAATCCGAAGTATCTCTTTAAGCCTATACTTTCTTTAGAGACCTCAGTCGGCTTTAAATCCGAAGTATCTCTTTAAGCCTATACTTTCTTTAGAGACCTCAGTCGGCTTTAAATCCGAAGTATCTCTTTAAGCCTACTTTAAGCCTATACTTTCTTTAGAGACCTCAGTCGGCTTTAAATGCGAAGTATCTCTTTAAGCCTATACTTTCTTTAGAGACCTCAGTCGGCAACGCTGGTGTACCTTGAAGATGGGGGAGACTTTGGAGATACATCCTCTAGGCCAGATCTTAAAAAGACATGAAGCTGGTCCGTGTCAAAGAACAGCCTCTATCTCTGTGATATTACATACACGTAGCATTTCCGTCAAGATTTCACAACATTCAGTTATTCCTTGAGGGGAATATAACAGTAGTAGGCTTTGTAACAAAAGTCCAACTAGTAGTAACCAAACATCAACATTCTGGGAGGACATTTATGAGAGAGAATAATTGCTGAATATGAGATAATAAACAACAAGCACACACATATATATATATATATATATATATACAGTTGAAGTCGGAAGCTTACATACACTTAGGTTGGAGTCATTAAAACTAGTTTTTCACATTTCTTGTTATTAACAAACTAGAGTTTTGACAAGTCAATTAGGACATCTACTTTGTGCATGACACAAGTCATTTTCCCAACAATTGTTGACAGACAGATTATTTCACCTATAATTCACTGTATCACAATTCCAGTGGGTCAAAAGTTTACATACACTAAGTTGACTGCACCTTTAAACAGCTTGGAAAATTCCAGAAAACAATGTCATGACTTTAGAAGCTTCTGATAGGCTAATTGATCATTTGAGTCAATTAGAGTTGTACCTGTGGATGTATTTCAAGGTCTACCGTCAAACTCAGTGCCTCTTTGCTTGACATCATGGGAAAATCAAAAAGAATCAGCCAAGACCGCAGAAAATAAATTGAAGACCTCCACAATTCTGGTTCATCATTGGGAGCAATTTCCAAATGCCTGAAGGTACCATGTTCATCTGTACAAACAATAGTACGCAAGTATAAACACCATGGGACCATGCAGCCGTCATACCACTCAGGAAGGAGACGCCTTTTGTCTCCTAGAGATGAATGTACTTTGGTGCGAAAAGTGCAAATCAATCCCAGGACAACAGCAAAGGATATTGTGAAGATGCTGGAGGAAACAGGTACAAAAGTATCCACAGTAAAACGAGTCCTACATCGACATAACCTGAAAGGCCGCTCAGCAAGGAAGAAGCCACTGCTCCAAAACCGTCATAAAAAAAACAGGCTACGGTTTGCAACTGCACATGGGGACAAAGATCGTACTTTTTGGAGAAATGTCCTCTGGTCTGATGAAACAAAAATAGAACTGTTTGGCCATAATGACCATTGTTATGTTTGGAGGAAAAAGGGGGATGCTTGCAAGATGAAGAACACCATCCCAACCGTGAAGTACAAGGGTGTCAGAATCATGTTGTGGGGGTGCTTTGCTGCAGGAGGGACTGGTGCACTTCACAAAATAGATGGCATCATGAAGAAAGGAAAATTATGTGGATATATTGAAGCAACATCTCAAGACATCAGTCAGGAAGTTAAAGCTTGGTCGCAAATGGGTCTTCCAAATGGACAATGACCCCAAGCATACTTCCAAAGTTGTGGCAAAATGGCTTAAGGACAACAAAGCCAAGGTATTGGAGTGGCCATCACAAAGCCCTGAACTCAATCCTGTCGTAAATTTGTGGGCAGAACTGAAAAAGTGTGCGAGCAATGAGTCGTACAAACCTGACTCAGTTACACCAGCTCTGTCAGGATGAATGGGCCAAAATTCACCCAACTTATTTTGGGAAGCTTGTGGAAAGCTACCCGAAACATTTGACCCAAGTCAAACAATTTAAAGGCAATGCTAACAAATACTAATTCAACTGTATATATTGCTGAGGGTATTTGTCAGGCAGGGAGGCTATGCTATTGGCTGCTGTCATGACGTTGCCCTCTTTGGGTACAGCAAGCCCCATCCTCCTTTCTCTTTCTCCTACACTCAGGCTGCTGCGACCTCAGGTCATCAATTCCTGGAGGAGATTATCTCCTCATGGCCACAGTATAGAGAGAGAGTGTTTTCATGGAGAGAACAAAGGAATTTCTTCCACCTCACAGAACTTCAGGTCCGAACAACATTCATGTTCTGTAGAAGGTATAAAAGATCAGTGAAGAATCCAGCTACGAACTGGTCCGTTTGGTAGAATTTTGTGAAACTCATGAGAGACAATACAGCCACATTACCATAACGCTGTTTATACAATAGCCTCAGATATGAGGCTTACATCTAATTGTTGTATAAGATGAATAAGTGTGGATGATACTGTTTGTGAAATTGTGTAATGTGATTTTGGACTGTTTAATGAAGGAAACTCTAATTCCCTTTGTAATTTAACTAAATCAGAGGACCGCCCATGAGCACAGTTATGGTCGGGCATCCTGGGACAGGCCCTTTTCTGCTCTTCCGAATAAAACCCCCACCCGGGTTTTCTATCATCAGACCATGTTTCTCTCAATTACGAGAGGACAAAGGTTGCAGACCAGCTTACCTCGATAACGAGAGGGCCAAGGTTTGAGACCAAAGCTTACTAGGGTTAGCACAATGACTGGACGTCTATGGTAACAGCTAGCATGCCATAGATGTCCATTAACAGTCCATTTGCGCTAACGCTACATAGCAACATACTTCAAAATGCACGTAGAGATACAAAAGATATCCACGAGTTCATCTGACTCTGGGGGAGTAGATAAAGGACTTCATTGCCAAAATGCGAAGTATCTCTTTAAGCCTATACATTCTTTAGAGACCTCAGTCGGCTTTAAATCCGAAGTATTTCTTTAAGCCTATACTTTCTTTACAGACCTCAGTCGGCTTTAAATCCGAAGTATCTCTTTAAGCCTATACTTTCTTTAGAGACCTCAGTCGGCTTTAAATCCGAAGTATCTCTTTAAGCCTACTTTAAGCCTATACTTTCTTTACAGACCTCAGTCGGCTTTAAATCCGAAGTATCTCTTTAAGCCTATACTTTCTTTAGAGACCTCAGTCGGCTTTAAATCCGAAGTATCTCTTTAAGCCTGTACTTTCTTTAGAGACCTCAGTCGGCTTTAAATCCGAAGTATCTCTTTAAGCCTATACTTTCTTTAGAGACCTCAGTCGGCTTTAAATCCGAAGTATCTCTTTAAGCCTGTACTTTCTTTAGAGACCTCAGTCGGCTTTAAATCCGAAGTATCTCTTTAAGCCTATACTTTCTTTAGAGACCTCAGTCGGCTTTAAATCCGAAGTATCTCTTTAAGCCTATACTTTCTTTAGAGACCTCAGTCGGCTTTAAATCCAAAGTATCTCTTTAAGCCTATACTTTCTTTAGAGACCTCAGTCGGCTTTAAATCCGAAGTATCTCTTTAAGCCTACTTTAAGCCTATACTTTCTTTAGAGACCTCAGTCGGCTTTAAATCCGAAGTATCTCTTTAAGCCTATACTTTCTTTAGAGACCTCAGTCGGCTTTAAATCCAAAGTATCTCTTTAAGCCTATACTTTCTTTAGAGACCTCAGTCGGCTTTAAATCCGAAGTATCTCTTTAAGCCTATACTTTCTTTAGAGACCTCAGTCGGCTTTAAATCCGAAGTATCTCTTTAAGCCTATACTTTCTTTAGAGACCTCAGTCGGCTTTAAATCCGAAGTATCTCTTTAAGCCTATACTTTCTTTAGAGACCTCAGTCGGCTTTAAATCCGAAGTATCTCTTTAAGCCTATACTTTCTTTAGAGACCTCAGTCGGCTTTAAATCCGAAGTATCTCTTTAAGCCTATACTTTCTTTAGAGACCTCAGTCGGCTTTAAATCCGAAGTATCTCTTTAAGCCTATACTTTCTTTAGAGACCTCAGTCGGCTTTAAATGCGAAGTATCTCTTTAAGCCTATACTTTCTTTAGAGACCTCAGTCGGCAACGCTGGTGTACCTTGAAGATGGGGGAGACTTTGGAGATACATCCTCTAGGCCAGATCTTAAAAAGACATGAAGCTGGTCCGTGTCAAAGAACAGCCTCTATCTCTGTGATATTACATACACGTAGCATTTCCGTCAAGATTTCACAACATTCAGTTATTCCTTGAGGGGAATATAACAGTAGTAGGCTTTGTAACAAAAGTCCAACTAGTAGTAACCAAACATCAACATTCTGGGAGGACATTTATGAGAGAGAATAATTGCTGAATATGAGATAATAAACAACAAGCACACACATATATATATATATATATATATACAGTTGAAGTCGGAAGCTTACATACACTTAGGTTGGAGTCATTAAAACTAGTTTTTCACATTTCTTGTTATTAACAAACTAGAGTTTTGACAAGTCAATTAGGACATCTACTTTGTGCATGACACAAGTCATTTTCCCAACAATTGTTGACAGACAGATTATTTCACCTATTCACCTTATTTCACCCACAATTCCAGTGGGTCAAAAGTTTACATACACTAAGTTGACTGCACCTTTAAACAGCTTGGAAAATTCCAGAAAACAATGTCATGACTTTAGAAGCTTCTGATAGGCTAATTGATCATTTGAGTCAATTAGAGTTGTACCTGTGGATGTATTTCAAGGTCTACCGTCAAACTCAGTGCCTCTTTGCTTGACATCATGGGAAAATCAAAAAGAATCAGCCAAGACCGCAGAAAATAAATTGAAGACCTCCACAATTCTGGTTCATCATTGGGAGCAATTTCCAAATGCCTGAAGGTACCATGTTCATCTGTACAAACAATAGTACGCAAGTATAAACACCATGGGACCATGCAGCCGTCATACCACTCAGGAAGGAGACGCCTTTTGTCTCCTAGAGATGAATGTACTTTGGTGCGAAAAGTGCAAATCAATCCCAGGACAACAGCAAAGGATATTGTGAAGATGCTGGAGGAAACAGGTACAAAAGTATCCACAGTAAAACGAGTCCTACATTGACATAACCTGAAAGGCCGCTCAGCAAGGAAGAAGCCACTGCTCCAAAACCGTCATAAAAAAAACAGGCTACGGTTTGCAACTGCACATGGGGACAAAGATTGTACTTTTTGGAGAAATGTCCTCTGGTCTGATGAAACAAAAATAGAACTGTTTGGCCATAATGACCATTGTTATGTTTGGAGGAAAAAGGGGGATGCTTGCAAGATGAAGAACACCATCCCAACCGTGAAGTACAAGGGTGTCAGAATCATGTTGTGGGGGTGCTTTGCTGCAGGAGGGACTGGTGCACTTCACAAAATAGATGGCATCATGAAGAAAGGAAAATTATGTGGATATATTGAAGCAACATCTCAAGACATCAGTCAGGAAGTTAAAGCTTGGTCGCAAATGGGTCTTCCAAATGGACAATGACCCCAAGCATACTTCCAAAGTTGTGGCAAAATGGCTTAAGGACAACAAAGCCAAGGTATTGGAGTGGCCATCACAAAGCCCTGAACTCAATCCTGTCGTAAATTTGTGGGCAGAACTGAAAAAGTGTGCGAGCAATGAGTCGTACAAACCTGACTCAGTTACACCAGCTCTGTCAGGATGAATGGGCCAAAATTCACCCAACTTATTTTGGGAAGCTTGTGGAAAGCTACCCGAAACATTTGACCCAAGTCAAACAATTTAAAGGCAATGCTAACAAATACTAATTCAACTGTATATATTGCTGAGGGTATTTGTCAGGCAGGGAGGCTATGCTATTGGCTGCTGTCATGACGTTGCCCTCTTTGGGTACAGCAAGCCCCATCCTCCTTTCTCTTTCTCCTACACTCAGGCTGCTGCGACCTCAGGTCATCAATTCCTGGAGGAGATTATCTCCTCATGGCCACAGTATAGAGAGAGAGTGTTTTCATGGAGAGAACAAAGGAATTTCTTCCACCTCACAGAACTTCAGGTCCGAACAACATTCATGTTCTGTAGAAGGTATAAAAGATCAGTGAAGAATCCAGCTACGAACTGGTCCGTTTGGTAGAATTTTGTGAAACTCATGAGAGACAATACAGCCACATTACCATAACGCTGTTTATACAATAGCCTCAGATATGAGGCTTACATCTAATTGTTGTATAAGATGAATAAGTGTGGATGATACTGTTTGTGAAATTGTGTAATGTGATTTTGGACTGTTTAATGAAGGAAACTCTAATTCCCTTTGTAATTTAACTAAATCAGAGGACCGCCCATGAGCACAGTTATGGTCGGGCATCCTGGGACAGGCCCTTTTCTGCTCTTCCGAATAAAACCCCCACCCGGGTTTTCTATCATCAGACCATGTTTCTCTCAATTACGAGAGGACAAAGGTTGCAGACCAGCTTACCTCGATAACGAGAGGGCCAAGGTTTGAGACCAGACTGCTGAATCTTTTAACCATCCCGCGTGGTTAAACTCTTAGACTATCGATACCGACAGAATAAGAACAAGTCTTTGATATTAATTACTAGTCTGCAGCTAGGAATTCGGTATCATTGAACGTGAAGACAGACAACCGCCGAAATATCTATTCTATAACGACATGAATGAATGTCACTCTGAACTATCTATTCTAACCATGACAGAGAGAGAGAGAGGACAAACTCTCCAACAGAAACAAAATTTCAACAGAGATCCCGACGACACACTGAGCGTAAATATATATATATTGATTGCAATTATACCCAAATGGGTGAGCGTTCATGTGCAAAGGATTATCTCAGTCGACCCCCACTTCTCTTTTGTACACCAAGCCGGTTTATCCACTAGGGAAACTCCGTTATCATTTCCTTGTAACTATCTACTGTTTGTTTATGCATTTCTGTGAATTACTTAGTTAGTAAATACATTATTTAAGACAATTGATGTATGGATGACTCATAGTGAAGACTGGGTTCGTGCAGATAACCAACAATTTACGATGTTTGGAATGAGACTACCGTGAGGTAAAATAAATCATTAATTAATTAAGAAGACTAATTGATCAGATATTAAAATATATCTGAAAAGTTGTATTAGGAAAATTATAACTTTGTAATCTGAATATTTTCCTTGGTGCCCCGACTTCCTAGTTAATTACATTTGTCTGATTAGTTCATCACGAAATGCGGATATATTGAAGCAACATCTCAAGACATCAGTCAGGAAGTTAAAGCTTGGTCGCAAATGGGTCTTCCAAATGGACAATGACCCCAAGCATACTTCCAAAGTTGTGGCAAAATGGCTTAAGGACAACAAAGCCAAGGTATTGGAGTGGCCATCACAAAGCCCTGAACTCAATCCTGTCGTAAATTTGTGGGCAGAACTGAAAAAGTGTGCGAGCAATGAGTCGTACAAACCTGACTCAGTTACACCAGCTCTGTCAGGATGAATGGGCCAAAATTCACCCAACTTATTTTGGGAAGCTTGTGGAAAGCTACCCGAAACATTTGACCCAAGTCAAACAATTTAAAGGCAATGCTAACAAATACTAATTCAACTGTATATATTGCTGAGGGTATTTGTCAGGCAGGGAGGCTATGCTATTGGCTGCTGTCATGACGTTGCCCTCTTTGGGTACAGCAAGCCCCATCCTCCTTTCTCTTTCTCCTACACTCAGGCTGCTGCGACCTCAGGTCATCAATTCCTGGAGGAGATTATCTCCTCATGGCCACAGTATAGAGAGAGAGTGTTTTCATGGAGAGAACAAAGGAATTTCTTCCACCTCACAGAACTTCAGGTCCGAACAACATTCATGTTCTGTAGAAGGTATAAAAGATCAGTGAAGAATCCAGCTACGAACTGGTCCGTTTGGTAGAATTTTGTGAAACTCATGAGAGACAATACAGCCACATTACCATAACGCTGTTTATACAATAGCCTCAGATATGAGGCTTACATCTAATTGTTGTATAAGATGAATAAGTGTGGATGATACTGTTTGTGAAATTGTGTAATGTGATTTTGGACTGTTTAATGAAGGAAACTCTAATTCCCTTTGTAATTTAACTAAATCAGAGGACCGCCCATGAGCACAGTTATGGTCGGGCATCCTGGGACAGGCCCTTTTCTGCTCTTCCGAATAAAACCCCCACCCGGGTTTTCTATCATCAGACCATGTTTCTCTCAATTACGAGAGGACAAAGGTTGCAGACCAGCTTACCTCGATAACGAGAGGGCCAAGGTTTGAGACCAGACTGCTGAATCTTTTAACCATCCCGCGTGGTTAAACTCTTAGACTATCGATACCGACAGAATAAGAACAAGTCTTTGATATTAATTACTAGTCTGCAGCTAGGAATTCGGTATCATTGAACGTGAAGACAGACAACCGCCGAAATATCTATTCTATAACGACATGAATGAATGTCACTCTGAACTATCTATTCTAACCATGACAGAGAGAGAGAGAGGACAAACTCTCCAACAGAAACAAAATTTCAACAGAGATCCCGACGACACACTGAGCGTAAATATATATATATTGATTGCAATTATACCCAAATGGGTGAGCGTTCATGTGCAAAGGATTATCTCAGTCGACCCCCACTTCTCTTTTGTACACCAAGCCGGTTTATCCACTAGGGAAACTCCGTTATCATTTCCTTGTAACTATCTACTGTTTGTTTATGCATTTCTGTGAATTACTTAGTTAGTAAATACATTATTTAAGACAATTGATGTATGGATGACTCATAGTGAAGACTGGGTTCGTGCAGATAACCAACAATTTACGATGTTTGGAATGAGACTACCGTGAGGTAAAATAAATCATTAATTAATTAAGAAGACTAATTGATCAGATATTAAAATATATCTGAAAAGTTGTATTAGGAAAATTATAACTTTGTAATCTGAATATTTTCCTTGGTGCCCCGACTTCCTAGTTAATTACATTTGTCTGATTAGTTCATCACGAAATGCTAATTACAGAGAATCTTTGATAAAAACTGTAAGTCTTCAGCTAACGATAGTAAAGACACGACACTGCTGAGCAGATGTTGGTTCTAGCAGAGTGTCTGAATCTCAGCACAGCCTTAGTCCCCATTACAGTGCAGCCAGGCATTCAGCCAGGCAGCCAGGCACAAGATCCCCAAGAGACAAGAGAGGACAACAACAATATCAACACAAACACACACACAGATACGCGCTTACGCACACAACATTAATTGGTGAGGAAAAGGAGAATGTGGTTCCCTTATTTCCCATAACATTAACATAACTATATCACACGTCCGTGCTTATAGTAACACTATCTCCCATCATCAATAGAAGAGGCACTGTAACACATGTAATTAGCGTGATTGTGTGGAAACACCCTCAGTGCATTAGCCTATTTCGTACATACTCAACTGGCGGATCGCGGACCAGAACGGGGTCAATATGGACCGTAGGCACCCCCCCCAAAAAAAAATATATATATATATAATAATTATACTTTTTTTTTACTCGGTTGGGCTTTGACCCTTGGTACCATAAACACACAAGACATGGAAGAATGCATAGAAATGCAGGAAATTAGCTTTAAAACTGCAAATTGTCTATCCACCAACAAGAGGGGTGTGAACAGTTTGACGTCGCAAGGGTTGTGAGGTGGAGGTTTGTTACTACGCTGATAAATGACATTATCCATCTGGACCTTGTGTGTGACCGGACCTTCTCAAATAGTACTTGAGAACCCCTGGCCTCTATCACGCCGCACTATCCCCCATGCCTTAGTCTACATGCAGCCTGTGTGTTTTTCACCTCCTCCACCAGTGGCTTAGGCCCTAAGCCCTGATAGGCTATGGAGAGGACAGTCAGAGGAGAGGCCCGTGGGATATTGGGTTGTTGGGTATCCTCCAGAGTCCTGGGCTGCATCCCAAATAACTTTCTATTCCCTATGTTTTGACCTGGGCCCATAGGGAATAGAGTGCTATTTGGGATTCACACCAGACTAACCTGGCCAGCCTTCCACACTGACTGCAGGACACAGACATGCATCCTACAGGGATGCCAAGAGGAAGGGGCCAGTGCCAGTCAACATTGGCATAATCAGTACAGCTAACATGTACAGGCCGTCTTGGTGTAAAATTTCATCTTTCCCTCTCTCTCATTCTACCCCTCTCTCTCTCTATTATAGCCCCCTCTCCATCCCTCAATCAGTATCTTTCCTCTCTCTCTCCCTCCTTATGCTGTGTTCAACTTCCTATAGCACCAAGCCCACTGAGAGGATGAGATGACAGTGTTGTCAGTAATGTGCAGAGCTAATGTGCAGAGCGTGCACCTCTATAGGGCAGCACAGAAATCATACTGATCCTCTCTCTCTTTCCTTTACAGGACGAAACACATCATTCCGTTGTAGCTCAGTTGGTGGAGCATTACGCTTGTAACGCCAGGGTAGTGGGAGTGATTCCCGGGACCACCCATATTTAAAATGTATGCATGCATGACTAAGTCACTTTGGATAAAAGTGTTTTATAAATGGCATCTATTATTACATATTTATTATTATTCAGAGTGACTGAACACACGCAAACACCCTTGGACACACACACACAAACATCCAGAGAAACACACAGATACACAAATAACCACACACACACACACAAGTATGCACAAATACGCACCATAACAAGTACGAGCACCTCAGTAACAACATCATTAATATGCAGATTGAATATCAAAAGGAAGGTCTTAACAGGACTCCATGAAATAAACAAAAAGTCCTCAGGAAACTGCAACAAAACAATGTTCAAGTTCACTGCTTTTGACACAATCATGTGTCTGAACAGAATCCCCCTAACTCCCTCCCATTTCAAAGATGATGTCCTCTACAGCAGGAGAACTGCAGCACTCTTAAATAAGCGTTGTCACTCCTTTCAAGTTCATCATGAAGGAAGAAGAATAGCATACTCTATGTCTGAGCCAGAGTAGTGAGTGGAGCGGAGCTGGAGCGGAGCTGGAGCGAGGAGCGGAGCTGGAGCAGAGATGGAGCGGAGCTGGAGCGAGGAGCAGAGCTGGAGCGGAGATGGAGCGGAGCTGGAGCGAGGAACGGAGCTGGAGCGGAGCTGGAGCGAGGAGCGGAGCTGGAGCGGAGATGGAGCGGAGCTGGAGCGAGGAGCGGAGCTGGAGCGGAGATGGAGCGGAGCTGGAGCGAGGAGCAGAGATGGAGCGGAGCTGGAGCGAGGAGCGGAGCTGGAGCGGAGATGGAGCGGAGCTGGAGCGAGGAGCGGAGCTGGAGCGGAGCTGGCACGAGGGCTGGCACGAGGAGCGGAGCTGGAGCGGAGCTGGCACGAGGAGCGGAGCTGGAGCGGAGCTGGCACGAGGAGCGGAGCTGGAGCGGAGCTGGCACGAGGAGCGGAGCTGGAGCCGAGCTGGCACGAGGAGCGGAGCTGGAGCGGAGCTGGCGCGAGGAGCGGAGCTGGAGCGGAGATGGAGCGGAGCTGGAGCGAGGAGCGGAGCTGGAGCAGAGATGGAGCGAGGAGCGGAGCTGGAGCGGAGCTGGCGCGAGGAGCGGAGCTGGAGCGGAGCTGGAACGAGGAGCGGAGCGTGGAGCGAGATTCTCAAATGCTCCAATTTTTCTCCAGTAGCGCTCACTTCGACCTCAGGGCATGCCCTGCCCAGCATGCATTTGTAGTGTACTTGTGTGCTGCTATAGCCCCTTGATTTAGCTACTGTCATGGAGTTCGCTAAATGTTTTCATAAAGAAACTGAATCAAGGTGACTTACAAAGATGAGGACCAAGAGCAAGAGAGTGTCCATAGTAGTGTCCATAGTAGTGTCCATAACTAAAGAATCATTGTGGAATCTGAAAAGCATGATGGTGTACTTTACTAACTACATTGCACATGCTAAAAGAAAGCAACGAGGTGGATAGATAACTACGTGTGTCATCAATGATGACATCAATGATGTCGCTCTTGCTGCTGGTGAGTCTCTGATCCACCTCTATGCAGACGACACCATTCTGTATACTTCTGGCCCTTGTATACTTCTGGCCCTTCTGGACACTGTGTTAACTAACCTCCAGACAAGCTTCAATGCCATACAACTCTCCTTCCGTTGCCTCCAACTGCTCTTAAACGCAAATAAAACTAAATGCATGCTATTCAACCGATCATTGCCCGCAGCTGCCCGCCCATCCAGCATCACTACTCTGGACCACCATGGCCTATTTATTGCCTTAACTCGCTTATTTGACCTTATTTGCACTCACTGTATATAGACTTTTTTTCTACTGTATTATTGACTGTATGTTTTGTTCATTCCATGTGTAACACTGTGTTGTTGTATGTGTCGAACTGCTATGCTTTATCTTGGCCAGGTCGCAGTTGCAAATGAGAACTTGTTCTCAACTAGCTTACCTGGTTAAATAAAGGTGAAATAAAAAAATTAAGAAATTTGATTTTAATGAATGGAGCGATTTTGGAGCGGCAGTTTTTTTTCCTATGAGTGCAGAGTGTTTTTTAGCGGAGCTGTGGGAAAGGATGATGAGCCCTGGATGATCCATGAGCAATGAGGGGGATTACCAACCGCTCAACTCCGCTCACAGGCTCTGGTCTGCGCCTCAAATGGCACCCTATTCCCTTTATAGTGCACTACCATAAGGTTCTGGTCAAAAGTTATACACTATATAGGGAATATGGTGCCTCTATCATATTCAGAAAACTTGTTTAGGTTCCCCAATGCATAGACAAGCAGCTAGCCTGCACAACGAAAGCATCTTCTCCTCCAGCTATAAACCCATCTTGAGAGGCTGTACTGATGTATTCTCTAGAGGTGCACTGCTACACACGGTGGATTAACACTTGTGGTATTCTGTCTGATTTGATCTGTCTCTTCAATGCCTTGATCACATGGTGTAGGTTTATAGTCAGTGGTTGCTCTTCCTTCATACAAAAAACTATGACTCAGGCAGTCATCTCTTTAGATTATGGGAAATTCTGACAAAATAAATGACTTAGAAACAGCAGGAAATTTGTAGTGTATTCAAGGTTAAAAATGGAATCTAAAGTTTGTAATTTCCACTTAAAATGTCAGACTTAATGAAAAATGTATCAACCCCTACAAAAAATCTCCATTCATTCTAATCCACATAATAATTCACATTTCCTGTTGCTGCAGGATTATTTTCAGGCTGTAGCAAACTGGCTCAAATGAAGATCCTACATCTGTCTAGGTAGATGATCTGAACTGTCCAGACAAATCAATGAAGAGCTGCCCAGCTATTGCTCATTGCCAAATGAAGACGAGAAGGGACAGATGAAAGTGATAATGTCTAAAGGAGGGAGAGAGACAGAGAGAGAGAGACATCTAGAAGAAATTCATAACAACATTCGGCCACATTCATTTCTCAGTTTCACAGTTTCACAGACAGACATGCATTGGTTCTGTAATCCAGGAGACGAAACAGACTTCATCATCTCCTGCTTGATTCCCAGTACGACAAAGGCTGAGAATTACTTTTCAGCAATAACATTTAAACGGGTTAATGTAATGTGCAGGGAGCAGGATACACACGAGGCGGTGCATAAAAGCTGGGATATTGGATCATTAAACTGTTTTGATCACACTGATAGACCTCCGCTCAACTCAGCATGCACTCCTCAGTCAGATTCATTACTACTGCTCAGTTCAGTTTGCTTTGGTTCACGTGTGAACTTTTTGGCTTGGCACGACTCGACCACCTGTGTGTGGTGTGTATGTGTGTGTGTGTGTGTGTGTGTGTGTGTGTGCGTGAATCTGTGCTTGAGTGTGTGTACTCTACTCTGAGTCAGCTCATTAGGCCTCTATGGCACACAGTGTTAGTGATGGATTAGTACAATGGGCAAGTGTCAGTGATGAGGATGGCTAGGAACAGTACAGGGACAAACACAGGCCATCTGTTTGGTCCTGGCCAGGCCTGAGAAACAGCGGCCAGGTCTTCTGGGTCACTGCTCCACAGTGGTCTGAGGAGAGGAGAGACAGGAACTACTGCACCCATAGCAGCACACAGCACAGAGACAGTCCACGCTGGATGTGCTCAGCGCAAAAGCGAAACCCATAGGGAATGGCCTACGTATTAGATATATACACACATCTATACAGAGATACAGCACGGTATGTACACACAATCAGCTTCCTCTTCTGCACACCAGCTACACTACTGCCTGTGCTTTAGTCATACAGTGATACAGTGCATGTTCTGCTGCATCATGTACAGTCAGTGACCGTTTATTAGGTACAACCATCTAGTACCGGATCGGACCCACAGCCTGTCTTCCGGAGTGGACTTCGAAAGGTGTTGGAAACATTCCACAGGGATGTTGGTCCATGCTGACGGCATCACACAGTTGCTGCAGACTAGAATGAGGTACATTCATGCATGCATTTATGCATCTATGTTTAGTAAGTGACTGAGTGTGTCGGGAAACAGCCTTTTCCATCTCATGCCAAAGATGCTCTACTGGGTTTGGTCAGCAACAATGTTCAGATATGGTCAATGGGTTCTCAATTGGTATCAAGGGACCCAACGTGTGCCAGGAAAACATTCCCCACACCAGTACACCATCGCCACCAGCCTGTACTGTTGACACCAGGCAGGATGGGTCCAAATCCTGACTCTGCCATCAGCATGACGCAACAGGAACCGGGATTCGTCGGACCAGGCAATGTTTTTCCACTCCTCAATTGTCCAGTGTTGGTGATGGCCTGCCCACTGGAGCCGCTTCTTCCTGTTTTTACCTGTTAGGAGTGGAACCCAGTGTGGTCGTCTGCTACAATAACCATCCATGACAAGGATTGACGAGTTGTGCGTTTTGAGATGTCGTTCTGCACACCACTGTTGTACTGCGCCGTTATTTGTCTGTTTGTGGCATGCCTGTTAGCTTGCACGATTCTTGCCATTCTCCTTCGACCTCTCTCATAAATGAGCTGTTTTCTCCCACATGACGGCCGCTGACTGGATGTTTTATGTTTGTCCCACCATTCTTGGTAAACCCTAGACACTGTTGTGAGTGAAAAGCCCCAGGAGGGCGGCCATTTCTGAGATACTGGATCCGGCCCGCCTGGCACTGACGATCATACCACACGAAAAGTCACTTAGTCACTCGTTTTGCCCATTCTAACTTTCAATCAAACAGTAATTGAATGCCTCAACGCCTATCTGCCTGCTTTATATAGCTAGCCAAGGCCATGTGACTCACTCCCTGTAGGAGCGATCCATTTTTGTGAACTGGCCAGTAACTGTATATACTGTATATACTGTACAGTACAGAGCCTTTACTGCTGTGTCATGTATATACTGTATAGTACAGAGCCTTCACTGCTGTGTCATGTATATACTGTATAGTACAGAGCCTTCACTGCTGTGTCATGTATATACGGTACAGTACAGAGCCTTTACTGCTGTGTCATGTATATACTGTACAGTACAGAGCCTTCACTGCTGTGTCATGTATATACTGTACAGTACAGAGCCTTCACTGCTGCATCATGTATATACTGTACAGTACAGAGCCTTCACTGCTGTGTCATGTATATACTGTACAGAGCCTTCACTGCTGTGTCATGTATATACTGTACAGAGCCTTTACTGCTGTGTCATGTATATACTGTACAGTACAGAGCCTTCCCTGCTGTGTCATGTATATACTGTACAGTGCCTTCACTGCTGCGTCATGTATATACTGTACAGTACAGAGCCTTCCCTGCTGTGTCATGTATACACTGTACAGACCCTTCACTGCTGTGTCATGTATATACTGTACAGTACAGAGCCTTCACTGCTGCGTCATGTATATACTGTACAGACCCTTCACTGCTGTGTCATGTATACACTGTACAGTACATAGCCTTCACTGCTGTGTCATGTATATACTGTACAGTACAGAGCCTTCACTGCTGTGTCATGTATATACTGTACAGTACAGAGCCTTCACTGCTGTGTCATGTATATACTGTACAGTACAGAGCCTTCACTGCTGTGTCATGTATATACTGTACAGTACAGAGCCTTCACTGCTGTGTCATGTATATACTGTACAGAGCCTTCACTGCTGCGTCATGTATATACTGTACAGAGCCTTCACTGCTCTGTCATGTATATACTGTACAGTACAGAGCCTTCACTGCTGTGTCATGTATATACTGTACAGAGCCTTCACTGCTGTGTCATGTATATACTGTACAGAGCCTTTACTGCTGTGTCATGTATATACTGTACAGTACAGAGCCTTCCCTGCTGTGTCATGTATACACTGTACAGACCCTTCACTGCTGTGTCATGTATATACTGTACAGTACAGAGCCTTCACTGCTGCGTCATGTATATACAGTACAGTACAGAGCCTTTACTGCTGTGTCATGTATATACTGTACAGTACAGAGCCTTCACTGCTGTGTCATGTATACACTGTACAGTACATAGCCTTCACTGCTGTGTCATGTATATACTGTACAGTACAGAGCCTTCACTGCTGTGTCATGTATATACTGTACAGTACAGAGCCTTCACTGCTGTGTCATGTATATACTGTACAGTACAGAGCCTTCACTGCTGTGTCATGTATATACTGTACAGTACAGAGCCTTCACTGCTGTGTCATGTATATACTGTACAGAGCCTTCACTGCTGCGTCATGTATATACTGTACAGAGCCTTCACTGCTCTGTCATGTATATACTGTACAGTACAGAGCCTTCACTGCTGTGTCATGTATATACTGTACAGAGCTTTCACTGCTCTGTCATGTATATACTGTACAGTAGAGCCTTCACTGGTGCGTCATGTATATACTGTACAGAGCCTTCACTGCTGTGTCATGTATATACTGTACAGTACAGAGCCTTCACTGCTGTGTCATGTATATACTGTACAGTAGAGCCTTCACTGCTGCGTCATGTATATACTGTACAGAGCCTTCACTGCTGTGTCATGTATATACTGTACAGTACAGAGCCTTCACTGCTGTGTCATGTATATACTGTACAGTAGAGCCTTCACTGCTGCGTCATGTATATACTGTACAGTACAGAGCCTTCACTGCTGTGTCATGTATATACTGTACAGAGCTTTCACTGCTCTGTCATGTATATACTGTACAGTAGAGCCTTCACTGGTGCGTCATGTATATACTGTACAGAGCCTTCACTGCTGTGTCATGTATATACTGTACAGTACAGAGCCTTCACTGCTGTGTCATGTATATACTGTACAGTAGAGCCTTCACTGCTGCGTCATGTATATACTGTACAGAGCCTTCACTGCTGTGTCATGTATATACTGTACAGTACAGAGCCTTCACTGCTGCGTCATGTATATACTGTAGGCTATACTGTACAGTGGTGTCAGGTTCTCTCTGGGCTGCTGTCTCATCAATCTAGAGAGAGAACCGCAGTGCTGAAGGGAGAGAGGAGAGAGAAAGAAAGAGAGAAAGAGAGAGAGAGAGATGGGGAAGAGAGAAAGGGGTGAGAGAGAGAGCGAGAGAGCGAGGGGAACAAAGAATGGATTCTGTGGAGCTCAGAGGTTCAGATACCAGCTAGGAACTAACAGGAAGGAGACTGGAGCAGGAGAAGGAGGGTAAAGATCTCTAGGGTGACATGGGTACAAATATGACACTGCTACCTGGGAATAAATACCTGGGAAACAATATGAAATTCCTAACAATATGATGCACCACCCAAACGTTACAGCTCCCAGGCTAAAGACTCGTCTGAGTGGACTCAGTGGACACTTCCATGCACCTCAAACTATTGGGATTGTTTTGTCTTTCCTCTGTATTTCCCGACACACTCAGTCACTCACTAAACCCTGTTGAACATGATTGTGTTACAAGATCTGCCACTCAGGTAGATTACAAGCTTAAAGGCATTAGAAATGTCAGATCAAGAGTTGCAGACTGTAGCTAGGTAAGTAATGAATCCCAAAGAGGTAGCAAACCACAAAGCACAATGGGAAGAATTTTTGGTCAGAAAATACTAGGTAGAAGGAAAGGAGTAGGAGTAAGATACAGTACTATTATAAACTGGGTGGTTCGAGCCCTGAATGGCTGAAAGCCGTGGTATATCAGACCCTATACCACGGGTATGACAAAACATGTATTTTTACTGCTCTAATAAGGTTGGTAACCAGTTTATAATAGCAATAAGGCACCTCGGGGGTTTGTGATATCTGGCCAATATACCAGACGCGTTGCGTCGTGCTTTAGAACAGCCCTACAGTGGTAGGCTTGATTACCAACAACGACGAGACGGCCTACAGGGAGGAGGTGAGGGCCCTCGGAGTGTGGTGTCAGGAAAATAACCTCACACTCAACGTCAACAAAACTAAGGAGATGATTGTGGACTTCAGGAAACAGCAGAGGGAACACCCCCCTATCCACATCGATGGAACAGTAGTCGAGAGGGTAGTAAGTTTTAAGTTCCTCGGCGTACACATCACAGACAAACTGAATTGGTCCACTCACACAGACAGCATCGTGAAGAAGGCGCAGCAGGGCCTCTTCAACCTCAGGAGGCTGAAGAAATTCGGCTTGTCACCAAAAGCTCTCACAAACTTCTACAGATGCACAATCGAGAGCATCCTGTCGGGCTGTATCACCGCCTGTGTACGGCAACTGCTCCGCCCACAACCGTAAGGCTCTCCAGAGGGTAGTGAGGTCTGCACAACGCATCACCGGGGGCAAACTACCTGCCCTCCAGGACACCTACACCACCCGATGTTACAGGAAGGCCATAAAGATCATCAAGGACAACAACCACCCGAGCCACTGCCTGTTCACCCCGCTATCATCCAGAAGGCGAGGTCAGTACAGGTGCATCAAAGCTGGGACCGAGAGACTGAAAAACAGCTTCTATCTCAAGGCCATCAGACTGTTAAACAGCCACCACTAACATTGAGTGGCTGCTGCCAACACACTGACTCAACTCCAGCCACTTTAATAATGGGAATTGATGGGAAATTATGTAAAATATATCACTAGCCACTTTAAACAATGCTACCTAATATAATGTTTACATACCCTACATTATTCATCTCATATGCATACGTATATACTGTACTCTATATCATCTACTGCATCCTTATGTAATACATGTATCACTAGCCACTTTAACTATGCCACTTTGTTTACATACTCATCTCATATGTATATACTGTACTCGATACCATCTACTGTATCTTGCCTATGCTGCTCTGTACCATCACTCATTCATATATCCTTATGTACATATTCTTTATCCCCTTACACTGTGAATAAGACAGTAGTTTTGGAATTGTTAGTTAGATTACTTGTTGGTTATTACTGCATTGTCGGAACTAGAAGCACAAGCATTTCGCTACACTCGCATTAACATCTGCTAACCATGTGTATGTGACAAATAAAATTTGATTTGATTTGATTTTAACCGTGGTATATTGGTAATATACCACACCCCTTCGGGCATTATTGCTTGATTATAAACTGGGTGGTTCGAAACCTGATTGGCTGACAATCATGGTATATCAGACCGTATACCATGGGTATGACAAAACATTTATTTTTTCTGCTCTAATTTAGTTGGTAACCAGTAGATAATAGCAATAAGTCACCTCGGGGGTTTGTGATATATGGCCAATATACCACGGCTACGGGCTGTGTCCTAGCACTCCACATTGCGTTGTGCATAAGAACAGTCCTTAGCCGTGGTATATTGGAGATATACCACACACTCTCGTGCCTTATTGCTTAATTATACTATGCCAAGATATTACATTTGACTTATCTTGTTTACATTATTCTCTATCGAATCTTTCTTGAGGGAAGTTTTGCATTTAAAGTAATTCATGATAAATCCATCAGTATCTCTTAATTTCTCTGGACAGATTGGGGCATCCTAATACTGCTCCATATAGGATGAATATGTACACTGAGAGAATATACTCTATACTGAGAGTGACTACAGTGGGAATCTTCATTGCTCCTGTGCTGACTGTGGATCCTACAGGCACTGCTGCAGAGTCCTGAGCTATCCCAGTGACATCATCACTGGGTGAGGAGAGAGGGAGCATGCAGCGGTTGCAAAGTGAGCTAAACATTTTTATTTTTGCTTCCTGCCTGCACCACAATGAAATGAAAAATCACTACTAGCAGCAACATATTTGTTGCTATCGTGGTGTGTGCGTGCGCATGTGCGCACATGTCTGTGTGTGCGTCTGTGTGTGTTTGTGTATACACAGCCCCAAAAACATGTGTGCTGTGATGCCTGCAATCGTAGCAGTCTGAGGTAGAGGTGAAACACTCCATGAAATATTCACTCCTGGCACACATTTGTATTATTTATTGTCGTGGGTCGGCACAGCAACAGTAGAGCCGCTTGAACCCTAAACAGACAGTCAGAGACAGCTCCGTCACCACTGCCTCACTGCTGACGGAAGCTGCCTGTCAGTCCGCTCTGCAGGCAGGCACTCTGTGGCTCGAATGTCTGTCTGACAGCGACTAGGTTCATATTCACTAAGCTACAGAGAAAGGTGTTTATCTATCAAGGTTTGTAAGCAACAGAACTGTGCTTATGTTCCAGTAAGGCTGAGCATTCTACTTTATAACCAGTAATGTGTGCTCTGGTATGTTCCTGATATTTAATAGGACATGACATGGTATTAATGTGTATTGTCTGGTAATGACTTAGTATAATTCAAAACAACTAGTAACTAATTAACGACCCAAATAAACAAACTATTCATAGGCTATTAGTGTGTAACTGCAATAGTACCATGGACGTAAATACCATATCAAAACATTTCTGTGCTTCTTATCCGACACTCTACAGGTCCCCTGGGACTGGTGTGGTTAAAGGTCCACTTCTGGTGCTGCTGGCTAAATATGGAGGTGTAAGGTGTCATGCAACGCCTGCCTGAAGTTGGCACTCAACCAGAGTTGTTTTGTTCTTCCAAACGGCTATGGAGTATACCGTATCTTAACAGCTGTACAGCACTGCCTCCAGGAATGGGTTAGGACACAGCAGCTCACATGCATGCAGCTTAACCAAGTATTAGAGAGATGCATGTTGGGTTTATCAGTTGTCATGGTGAGTAGTTAGTAAAAGTAAAGGAGAAAACTCACCAGACCAATTGTCGGTGTGCACAGTACAGGGCTGCTCCTCCACCGTTCGCTTGCTGTCAGAGCGGTGAGATATAGGGACCACCCACTGTTGGCGACTGACCATAATGACCATCATTTTCACCCGTTTCTACATGTAGAATCGCTTTGTACTTGGTTTGCAAATTACATCCACCACTCTGTTCAGAGGTGGTAAGTAGTCTCGCCGGCAGACGCTCGACAATCCTACCGGTCTGTCCACGTCGTAGAAGTAAAAATCACCACCATTTCAAGCTGTCAGTGACTAGGATGCAAATGTTTAAATTCTGAAATTTGGCATCAGAGATTTTTTAAACATTGCTGGAAGAGCAGCAATCAAAGGGACAAGCTAAAGCAGTCAGTGTCTGCATCCTAAATGGCACCCTATTCCCTATGAAGTGCACTGCTTTTGACCATTGCCCCATAGAGCCCTGATCAAAAGTATGTGACATCTTAGAATCATGGTTATTACTGTCGTGACCGCAAATCATCCTAATCTGAGAGAGCACCAAAGCCTTGGAGGACTCACTATTCCTCTACATTCTGGATTAACCATGTTGTTGCAGGGTGCCTTCGAATCAAAGTGACATGCGTTGTGTAGATTCAGCTCTGTGGCGTCAGGACTGGTTCAAATAGTATTTGTGAGCGTTTGCTTGAGTCTGTTTGCCTTTATTGTATGATTAGTTCTACTGCAGCAGGCATATTCAACTAAGCACAGCTGAAGTATTTGAAAGACAACAAATACTATTTGAACTCAGGCCTGGTGGCGTAGAGTAGCCCTGTAGCTAGAGGGACTTATAAGCAGAGCTGTGGCTGTCTAAATCACATCGTCCTGCTATTCTAGGTTCTATTAAGCCTGAGCCAGCAGTTAGAAATACATATAAATAGGGGAACAGCAATCCCAGTCTCAGGATTATCATGGGGTGAAATGATCCCACTTGGAACCCTCTCTCTCTCCTGTAATGTTCACTCTAGGTGGAATTTCAGTTTCAGGATTTATTTGGTATTGCATCTAGGAGAGATTATTTTGACTGGGAATGATTGGGGATTAACCCACATGCAGTTTTAAGAAGTCCTTTTGGTAATAACATGTTCATGTACAGTAACAAATGCACATATGACAGTCCAACTTTAACCAAAGTACAATTAATAAAGGCTTTATATAGCATACTTCATAAGCACAACATAAATGCTTCACAAAGAATCTATAAGTGTATGACATACTCTATAAATGGTGGATAAACATACATAGTGCATTGTGTCACATTTGGCAATTGACCATACAGTGGGAATGGTTATGTCACCCTTTATAAAGCTCCAAGATGGCATAGCAGTCAGACGTATTTTGTCCGCGTCTTGTCGTGTCCCGTATATGTATATACAGTGCCTTGCGAAAGTATTTGGCCCCCTTGAACTTTGCGACCTTTTGCCACATTTCAGGCTTCAAACATAAAGATATAAAACTGTATTTTTTTGTGAAGAATCAACAACAAGTGGGACACAATCATGAAGTGGAACGACATTTATTGGATATTTCAAACTTTTTTAACAAATCAAAAACTGAAAAATTGGGCGTGCAAAATTATTCAGCCCTCTTAAGTTAATACTTTGTAGCGCCACCTTTTGCTGCGATTACAGCTGTAAGTCACTTGGGGTATGTCTCTATCAGTTTTGCACATCGAGAGACTGACATTTTTTCCCATTCCTCCTTGCAAAACAGCTCTAGTTCAGTGAGGTTGGATGGAGAGCATTTGTGAACAGCAGTTCTCAGTTCTTTCCACAGATTCTCGATTGGATTCAGGTCTGAACTTTGACTTGGCCATTCTAACACCTGGATATGTTTATTTTTGAATCATTCCATTGTAGATTTTGCTTTATGTTTTGGATCATTGTCTTGTTGGAAGACAAATCTCCGTCCCAGTCTCAGGTCTTTTGCAGACTCCATCAGGTTTTCTTCCAGAATGGTCCTGTATTTGGCTCCATCCATCTTCCCATCAATTTTAACCATCTTCCCTGTCCCTGCTGAAGAAAAGCAGGCCCAAACCATGATGCTGCCACCACCATGTTTGACAGTGGGGATGGTGTGTTCAGCTGTGTTGCTTTTACGCCAAACATAACGTTTTGCATTGTTGCCAAAATGTTCAATTTTGGTTTCATCTGACCAGAGCACCTTCTTCCACATGTTTGGTGTGTCTCCCAGGTGGCTTGTGGCAAACTTTAAACAACACTTTTTATGAATATCTTTAAGAAATGGCTTTCTTCTTGCCACTCTTCCATAAAGGCCAGATTTGTGCAATATACGACTGATTGTTGTCCTATGGACAGAGTCTCCCACCTCAGCTGTAGATCTCTGCAGTTCATCCAGAGTGATCATGGGCCTCTTGGCTGCATCTCTGATCAGTCTTCTCCTTGTATGAGCTAAAAGTTTAGAGGGACGGCCAGGTCTTGGTAGATTTGCAGTGGTCTGATTCTCCTTCCATTTCAATATTATCGCTTGCACAGTGCTCCTTGGGATGTTTAAAGCTTGGGAAATCTTTTTGTATCCAAATCCGTCTTTAAACTTCTTCACAACAGTATCTCGGACCTGCCTGGTGTGTTCCTTGTTCTTCATGATGCTCTCTGCGCTTTTAACGGACCTCTGAGACTATCACAGTGCAGGTGCATTTATACGGAGACTTGATTACACACAGGTGGATTGTATTTATCATCATTAGTCATTTAGGTCAACATTGGATCATTCAGAGATCCTCACTGAACTTCTGGAGAGAGTTTGCTGCACTGAAAGTTAAAGGGCTGAATAATTGCACGCCCAATTTTTCAGTTTTTGATTTGTTAAAAAAGTTTTAAATATCCAATAAATATCGTTCCACTTCATGATTGTGTCCCACTTGTTGTTGATTCTTCACAAAAAAATACAGTTTTATATCTTTATGTTTGAAGCCTGAAATGTGGCAAAAGGTCGCAAAGTTCAAGGGGGCCGAATACTTTCGCAAGGCACTGTATATATATATTTATATATATATATTTACAACTTTCTTCGCATACCTTTTTATATATATTTTTTTTTTCTCCATAAATTCATCTTCAAAACACTCTCCTGCAACCCGCCTCACCAATTTATATTTTTAAAAATAAAGTATTATTTACCTCAAATCTGTAATCCTCCATAGAAGCTAACCAGAAGCTAGCCAGAAGCTAGACAGAAGCTAGCCAGAAGCTAGCCAGAAGCTAATCCAGAAGCTAGCCTTAAGCTAACCAGAAGCTAATCAGAAGCTAGTTAGCTTCTTTACTGGCTAATCGTTAGTATTCAGCTAACCACGGTTTGTGGTCATCAGCTATCCTTTAGCTCGAAAATCTATTGCCAGTTTTGTATGGCGCGGCTCGGACCGGAACATACCGGACCTATTTTTCTCTCCATGTCCCCGGATTTCAACCGCTAACTCTGGATATTTATACCTGGATCTCGCAGCTAGCTAGCTGCTATCCGTGTGACTATCGGCTTACGTCGATTCCGGAGCAAACATCAATTATTCCGGAGCTAGCCAGCTGAAGAGTTCCATCAGTCACTCCTGGGCTACAATCACCTATCCGGACCCGTTTTACTGCCAACGCGGAGCCCCACCGGGCCTTCACAACTGGACTACCGACGTTATCTGCCCGAGGGAGTTATCCGGCTGGCTCCTCCGTCGCGACGTTACTTGAACGCCCATCTGTGGTCCGCTAATCGTTAGCTGTCTTATCGGCTGCTATCTGAATATCTGAATTTTTTCTTTTTTTTTTCTTGGGCCTCTATAACTATATCTATTGTTTTTTTTTGCGAATTGGATTGATCTCCTCTACCCCACTAATCCTACTGACGGAAACGCACGAGGTGGCTAAAAACAGACCTCCATCCTATGCTAGCTTGCTACCGATGGCCTTGCTAGCTGTCTGAATCGCCGTGACCCCAACCAACCTCACTACTCACTGGACCCTTTTGATCACTCGACTAAGCATGCCTCTCCTTAATGTCAATATGCCTTGTCCATTGCTGTTCTGGTTAGTGTTTATTGGCTTATTTCACTGTAGAGCCTCTAGTCCTGCTCACTATACCTTATCCAACCTATTAGTTCCACCACCCACACATGCGATGACATCTCCTGGTTTCAATGATGTTTCTAGAGACAATATCTCTCTCATCATCACTCAATACCTAGGTTTACCTCCACTGTATTCACATCCTACCATACCTTTGTCTGTACATTATACCTTGAAGCTATTTTATCGCCCCCAGAAACCTCCTTTTACTCTCTGTTCCAGACGTTCTAGACGACCAATTCTTATTGCTTTTAGCCGTACCCTTATCCTACTCCTCCTCTGTTCCTCTGGCGATGTAGAGATGAATCCAGGCCCTGCAGTGCCTAGCTCCACTCCTATTCCCCAGGCGCTCTCTTTTGATGGCTTCTGTAACCGTAATAGCCTTGGTTTCATGCATGTTAACATTAGAAGCCTCCTCCCTAAGTTTGTTTTATTCACTGCTTTAGCACACTCTGCCAACCCGGATGTTCTAGCTGTGTCTGAATCCTGGCTTAGAAAGACCACCAAAAATTCTGAAATTTTCATCCCAAACTACAACATTTTCAGACAAGATAGAACTGCCAAAGGGGGCGGTGCTGCAATCTACTGCAAATATAGCCTGCAGAGTTCTGTCCTACTATCCAGGTCTGTACCCAAACAATTTGAACTTCTACTTTTAAAAATCCACCTCTCTAAAAACAATTATCTCACCATTGCCGCCTGCTATAGACTACCCTCTGCCCTCAGCTCTGCTCTGGACACCATATGTGAACTGATTGCCCCACATCTATCTTCAGAGCTCGTGCTGCTAGGTGACCTAGACTGGAACATGCTTAACACCCCAGCCATCCTACAATCTAAGCTTGATGCCCTGAATCTCACACAAATTATCAATGAACCTACCAGGTACCTCCACAAAGCCTTAAACACGGGCACCCTCATAGATATCATCCTAACCAACTTGCCCTCTAAATACACCTCTGCTGTCTTCAACCAAGATCTCAGCGATCACTGCCTCATTGCCTGCATCCGTAATGGGTCAGCGGTCAAACGACCTCCACTCATCACTGTCAAACACTCCCTGAAACACTTCAGCGAGCAGGCCTTTCTAATCGACCTGGCCGGGGTATCCTGGAAGGATATTGATCTCATCCCGTCAGTAGAGGATGCCTGGTTATTCTTTAAAAATGCCTTCCTCACCATCTTAAATAAGCATGCCCCATTCAAGAAATGTAGAACCAGGAACAGATATAGCCCTTGGTTCTCCCCAGACCTGACTGCCCTTAACCAACACAAAAACATCCTATGGCATTCTGCATTAGCATCGAACAGCCCCCGTGATATACAACTGTTCAGGGAAGCTAGAAACCATTATACACAGGCAGTTAGAAAAGCCAAGGCTAGCTTTTTCAAGCAGAAATGTGCTTCCTGCAACACTAACTCAAAAAAGTTCTGGGACACTGTAAAGTCCATGGAGAATAAGCGCACCTCCTCCCAGCTGCCCACTGCACTGAAGATAGGAATCACTGTCACCACTGATAAATCCACTATAATTGAGAATTTCAAGAAGCATTTTTCTACGGCTGGCCATGCTTTCCACCTGGCTACCCCTATCCCGGTCAACAGCACTGCACCCCCCCACAGCAACTCGCCCAAGCCTTCCCCATTTCTCCTTCACCCAAATCCAGTCAGCTGATGTTCTGAAAGAGCTGCAAAATCTGGACCCCTACAAATCAGCCGGGCTAAACAATCTGGACCTTTTCTTTCTAAAAATGATCTGCCGAAATTGTTGCCACCCCTATTACTAGCCTGTTAAACCTCTCTTTCGTGTCGTCTTGAGATTCCCAAAGATTGGAAAGCAGCTGCGGTCATCCCCCTCTTCAAAGGGGGGGACACTCTTGACCCAAACTGCTACAGACCTATATCTATCCTACCCTGCCTTTCTGAGGTCTTCGAAAGCTAAGTCAACAAACAGATTACCGACCATTTCGAATCTCACCATACCTTCTCTGCAATCTGGTTTCAGAGCTGGTCATGGGTGCACCTCAGCCACGCTCAAGGTCCTAAACGATATCTTAACCACCATCGATAAGAAACATTACTGTGCAGCCGTATTCATTGATCTGGCCAAGGCTTTCGACTCTGTCAATCACCACATCCTCATCGGCAGACTCGACAGCCTTGGTTTCTCAAATGATTGCCTCGCCTGGTTCACCAACTACTTCTCTGATAGAGTTCAGTGTGTCAAATCAGAGGGTCTGCTGTCCGGACCTCTGGCAGTCTCTATGGGGGTGCCACAGCGTTCAATTCTTGGACCGACTCTCTTCTCTGTATACATCAATGATGTCGCTCTTGCTGCTGGTGAGTCTCTGATCCACCTCTACGCAGACGACACCATTCTGTATACTTCTGGCCCTTCTTTGGACACTGTGTTAACAACCCTCCAGGCAAGCTTCAATGCCATACAACTCTCCTTCCGTGGCCTCCAATTGCTCTTAAATACAAGTAAAACTAAATGTATGCTCTTCAACCGATCGCTGCCTGCACCTGCCCGCCTGTCCAACATCACTACTCTGGACGGCTCTGACTTAGAATACGTGGACAACTATAAATACCTAGGTGTCTGGTTAGACTGTAAACTCTCCTTCCAGACCCACATCAAACATCTCCAATCCAAAATTAAATCTAGAATTGGCTTCTTATTTCGCAACAAAGCATCCTTCACTCATGCTGCCAAACATACCCTTGTAAAACTGACCATCCTACCAATCCTCGACTTTGGCGATGTCATTTACAAAATAGCCTCCAATACCCTACTCAACAAATTGGATGCAGTCTATCACAGTGCAATCCGTTTTGTCACCAAAGCCCCATATACTACCCACCATTGCGACCTGTACGCTCTCGTTGGCTGGCCCTCGCTTCATACTCATCCCCATATACTACCCACCATTGCGACCTGTACGCTCTCGTTGGCTGGCCCTCGCTTCATACTCATCGCCAAACCCACTGGCTCCATGTGATCTACAAGACCCTGCTAGGTAAAGTCCCCCCTTATCTCAGCTCGCTGGTCACCATAGCATCACCCACCTGTAGCACGCGCTCCAGCAGGTATATCTCTCTGATCACCCCCAAAACCAATTCTTTCTTTGGCCGCCTCTCCTTCCAGTTCTCTGCTGCCAATGACTGGAATGAACTACAAGAATCTCTGAAAGTGGAAACACATCTCTCTCACTAGCTTTAAGCACCAACTGTCAGAGCAACTCACAGATTACTGCACCTGTACATAGCCCATCTATAATTTAGCCCAAACAACTACCTCTTTCCCTACTGTATTTATTTTATTTATTTGTTTATTTTGCTCCTTTGCACCCCATTATTTTTATTTCTACTTTGCACATTCTTCCACTGCAAATCTACCATTCCAGTGTTTTACTTGCTATATTGTATTTACTTTGCCACCATGGCCTTTTTTTGCCTTTACCTCCCTTAACTCACCTCGTTTGCTCACATCGTATATAGACTTGTTTATACTGTATTATTGACTGTATGTTTGTTTTACTCCATGTGTAATTCTGTGTCGTTGTATGTGTCGAACTGCTTTGCTTTATCTTGGCCAGGTCGCAATTGTAAATGATAACTTGTTCTCAACTTGCCCACCTGGTTAAATAAAGGTGAAATTAACAAAATAAATAAATAAATAAAGCATGATATACGCTTATAGATTATTTGTGAAGCATTTTTGCAGTGCAGGGGTATAGGCATAAGAAGAAAGAAATGCGAACTTGACATCTACAATAGGCTTTTCTATCTGAATGTAGGCTCCAAAAACAAAAACAAAGCTGCCAAGCTCTTTCCTGCAGTCTATGACCAAAAGCACCCTCTTTGGCCTCATGGGTGAAATGTTATTCATATTTTTCCTAATTTAATCAGATTTAAAGATTATTTTTATAAACCTGACTGAAATCCAGTGTTTCTATGTCAAACTGTTTTGTTATATTTCAATCTTCTGTAATGTAATGTATATAAAGTGTAATATTGGGATGCAAATTCAAAATGTAATACATTTCAACTCTATATCTGACATGGTACAGGTGTCTTGTTTTTTTAAGCCCACAGTTTCCATAATGTGTGAAGTGTATACTTTTGTTTTAAAGTAGAAGTGTTTAAGACTTACCAAGAATCACTCCGTGTGAGCCTGATTTAGCCCACTGCAGTAAAAGTTTAACAAACCCCAACATTACCAGGCAACACGCCAGGCAGTCAACAACATAACTTAACAACGCCCACTTAGACGAAAGCAGCGGAAGTCTATTTCAATAATGCATTTACAAGACAAAATCAGAACTCCATCCAAGTCCTGCATTAGACTTCCAGGGAACGGTGGTGATTTCATTAGTGCACCACAGAATGCAGCATCTTGATTGAGGCCTGTAGACTGTGGATGTCCCAAATGGCACGCTACTTTTGACCAGACTCCTATGCACCCTGGTCCAATATAGTGCACTACATAGGGTGACATTTGGGACACCACCACTGACTCTGTGCCAGTGCCTCAGTCACCCATACTGATGAGGAGGAGAGGACTTCTCTGGATCAATAACGTTCTATGAAAGACAGAGACATATTTAATTCAAGCTCCTGTCTAAAGTCATTAATAAATGTACTTGTTTCTGTTTTAAACTTGTATGAATTCCAGGTGAATTGAAGAGGGTAAAAGTAAGGAATACCAAGACTAGAAGAGCTTTGGGGAAAATACAGTACACTTCAAGACTTGGCTAGGAGTGATTCCAGTTTCCTTCAGGGTGAGCAAGACCAAACACCATCAGAAGTTAAAATGCTCATCCTGCCACAAAGTCAGTGCATCTCAAAATCTTGAGTTCCCTCCTTTTTTAAAACGTTTATTTAATTACTCCAGTGGGCTAAATCAGGGTCACACAGAGTGTTTCTTGGTAGTCTAAAACAAATCTACTTTGAAACACACATGGTTATAGGCTTACAAAAAATAAGATACCTGTATCATTTCAGATCATTTTGAGTTTGCATCCCAATGTTACACATTATATACATCACAGAAGAACTATAACAAAACCGTTTGACATATAAAACAGGATTTTCAGCATTTTTTTAAACAATGTTGATTAATGAAATTATGACAAATATTAATAACATTCCACCCATGAGGCCACTAGATGGCACTTTGGCCATTCGACTGTAATCAGTATCATAAAGGGTTTGAATATGTCCTGTTGCAAACCACCCTGTAACAATAGAGAGCAGAAGATCCAGAGATGCATTCAGAATAGAACCAGAGAGCACATTATAAGCTGAGTACGGCTGTGAGCAGTGCAGCCCTAAAGCGTTGAGGTACACAGACTAATAATGCCCAAATGCAGTATATAAAGAGCTGAAGCTCTCTTTCTCCCATACACTCTCTCACATGTTCTCTTCCAATGCACCTGTCTGTCTGTCTATCTATCCATCTATCCATCTACCTCCCCTTCCCTCTCTCTGTGAGAGAATTGCAGATCAGCAAAAACGGTCTGAGAGTGATTCAAATGTGACTTGTGACAAGCCTTAAAATGTGTGTCCTGGAGATGTCTTATGTTTCAATACTTTGTCTCTCTCTTAGAGCAGATGCAAGGGCCTGATCAGGCATGGATCAGCAAAAGGAAGGCCAGGGTCATTACAATACTCAGAAAGTCAGATGTTCTGATACAAAGAACGCAAAAAATTGTCATGTTGATTGATTGCAGATTGATTGCAGATGGCTGATTGATTGACTGACCTCTTCTTATACTGTAGATTCTCTGAAACGGTATCAGCATTTGTTTACAGACTTTACATGGTTGGTGTTAAATCCTACCATTTCCTTTCAATTCAGTGTTTCAGTCACATTGGAAAATAGGCTATAGTTTTCCTTTGTTGTCAGATCCCAGAAATGGTGTGGATGGTGAAGGTCTCTACATATTGTCATTACTAATATGATGGTGAGGAGAACTGTCACATCTCTAAGCGTCCAGGTTAGGAGACACTCACAAACGGTTATTGATGCTGATTATCACTCTTTACCTAGGCCAAGGCCAGTCTAAAACCTAGACAAACATAGAAAATATGAAAAGTGTCATAGATCAATAGATGATCCATAGATGATCAATATTGTATGATGAACGATTCAGGACAGTTGCAGTGCACTGAAGCCATGCTTCCAAAATCCAGCCAGCAGAATGAGATCAAATACCCGATAATACAAATAATACATTAGATCGTTACACATTGAATACGCAATGCAGATTACGGTTTTCCCTATTTTCATCAAGCTGTCATGTGATGCGCACAAGTAGCAGATACTCAGACGAAAGAGACATGACCCACAGTGGGGCAACCAACGGTGACAGCAACGGCATCAATATAATAGGTTCCCTGCTTGCTAAACAGGAACTGACCTGGATCGTGCAGGTGTACTCCGAGTCATCCAGCAGCCTCACGGTACAGTTGTATTCTCGTTCCAGATTCCTGATGCTGCCACTCATGAAACGGCTCAGCATCTTCTTGCTCTGTGTCTGTGAATGGGACCACAAAAACTGCACACAGCATAGATGTAATGTCACATCAACAACGTCCCTCCTCTTTGGTCCAACACCTGGATAGCAGCAATGTCAACCTACAGCGGTGGTTGAGCATCGTATTTCCGGTAGCCCAGATGTGATATCGCACTGAATGCTCAACGGCTGGGCAACCAAAGAACGTATACTGTATCACTCAATGTGATAAAATGTTAGCCTGCTGCTGAGGTCCAGTTAAACTGTTATTATACCTCGACACTCTTCATTGCTCTCTTCAGTCAAATGCTGCTGGGCGGGCCAAGGACTAGTCTCTGAATGACGTGTCTGCGCGACAGTCAAAGCCGAGGAAGTTGGCTACATTTCTGTGTGTAACCACAGGTTGGTTCTCCGCGGGAGCAATGTGACGAATAGTCATTTCGAATCTCCCACGTTTCCATCAGAATGCAGGGCCATGCCCATCAGCTGAAATAATGCCAGTCAGCCTACACCACCAATGATACGAATAGCCAGCAAGGACTGCTCGACCTGTTTCGATGAGCTGCTCATTTCAAGAGCTGTTTACATTGTATTTCAAATCGCACCGTATGCAAATGAGTGCATGACGCGCTCGAGGAGAGCCGCTGGAAAGGAGGTTGGCGAGCGAGAGGTGTTAATCGTAGACTGTTTCATAATACAGAGAATGCAATAGTCATATTTTTCTAGATTCAACCTTTGAAATATCCTAGTTAATATGCAATGTCCATAATTGCCAACAGTAACCACTGAGGTAAGGGAAAACAATGATCATGTAACTTATTATAGCCTAATATGCCTATAATTGATCTCATCCGGGGAGTCTATAATTTATTGCATAGACTAGGCCTACTATTAAGATTGTCTGGTTATGCAATAGGCTGTTGGCTCCCTCAGGTGGTGTGTAATTTCTAGTGCAGTCTGCTCTTGGTAGTCTTGAGCAGGTGGGCCACTAGACCACTAGGAGAAGCCGCTGGAAATGGTTGACATAACAGTATGTACCTGCCCTACCTGCTTAACCGTTATCTCAGTGTGCGCTTATAATAAATAGAGGGGTGGATGGGATCGCAGAATTTTTTTATCGATTAATTATTGGGATTAAGACAGAATAGGCTATCAACACATGTGGAATACATGTAGCTGTAGGAGATGAATATAATAGGCTAAACAACAGCCCTGTGAGTATCGGGAAGCTGTCAATTATATAACTTATCAATTTTACTAAGCTATATGGAATTGTTTTAAGAAGGTCATACCATGGATCATTTTACTATTTGATTTTTAATTTTAAGACCCCTTGAAGTATAAAAATATATATATAAAAAAATGTGTAGAGGTTAAGCTAATCCTAGGTCTTTGCTAATGCTAACTTCTGGGATAGGCCTATGGTGCTGTTAAAATCCTGATATGTGTTCAACATTACATGAGTGGGCAAATACTTTTTAACAACAGGAGGTAAACACATTTACCAATCATCATTCATGGACATGACAGCATGCTAGTAACACCTGTCTGTGATGGCATGCAGCAGTGGATTGGTTCATGGCATTGCAGAATGGGTGTGGTCACAAGCATAAATGTGACCCTGAGTGAGGAGGGGTGTCTGGGTGTTGTTCAGCTGTCCTTCCACGGGGTCACGTCTTCTTCCTATTTCTCCTTCTGGCCTTGGGAGTCAACACTGTCTGGGTGTGAATAACCAAGAGATGATGTCATAGATTCAGCAGCCCAGGACAGTCTTACAAACCAATCCCAGTTTCCACAGTGACCTGACCCCAGGCTGTCAAACATCAAAACAACCCTACCGGCTGGCTGGGGGGTAAGGAGCGAGAACAGGACTTGACATCATGCTACCTGAGAGGGGTAAACAGCACTCCAATATAGCCTATATGCAGTGCACTACATTTGACCAGAGGTCAGAAGTGGTGCATTACATAGCGAATAGAGTACTATTTAGGACATACCCCAGGACATCCAGCCAATCACTCTGGCACAAGACGCCATGTCAACACCTAGCCGCTCCAATTAGCTTGGATCTTAACCCTCATGAGTCCAATCGAAACGGAACACCATGTTCCAATGTTCCATAGTTCCGATACCCTAAATGTGATATGTTGTATTTTAATCTTAGCCGATATGTATCCCGGTGGAAGCCATTTGAAGCTGGACACACTACTGTATATCTTACATAGCTTTGTGATCGCAATCACACACACGCAATGTTTATGAAAGCAGTCTGAAAAGGCAGTGGAGTTTAATGTTCTGCTTTCACCAAACAGTAATACACTGTTGGCCCACCTGGGTGCATGTGAAGATGTCTATAGGAGTGATAACACAGAAGTTTCATAGTAGTGGCCACACGCAGTCTACTTCCTGCTCGTTTGCTAGGGGGCCACTAGAGGGAAGTAGTGAAGTGTTCAGTACTGCGTAAACTCAGGCACCTACTGTAAGCAGGGTATTTGTACTCTTTGCAGACAAGAGCACCTGTTTGAATTGAAATTATTAAATTGCTAAACTGTACAGAGAAGTGTATTTTTATCCAATGAGATATTGACTTGAGTGACTTTACACATCTGTCTAGCACTGAGGCATATTGTAGTAGGCCTACATCTGAAGGGGCTCTGGTTGTGTTTAGCTGCTGTTGAAACTGCTGAGGCCTAGAGATGACATAGGAAACCATGATGATAAATGTATTCATTTGATCATAATTAGGGGATCAGTTATCCCGTATCCTGTATAGCTGACAGGCAGATAAGCATTACAACTTCTCCCATTTCTAAATACTGTAGAAATCAACATGTTGTCTCATATCAGAACCAACATGATATCTTGTATCACAGCTGTAGAGTAAATCAAGTTACCTGGTTCTACAAGACCTTGTAACAGAGTGGGAGGAAGCTGGGTGAAAAGTTCAGGGCCATGAGGCGTTAAAGGTCACTATTTACGATGTCAATGAAGTGGATTATGACCCCGCCGGCCATGGTGGAATCAAGATGAAGTTACAGCGGCTCAGACCCTTATCTACTACCACACCAGAACTATATCCCAACAAGGTGACATAAAGCAGTCCTCCTTCCTCTTTAACAGCCACTCAAAAAAAAAAAAAAAAAAAATTTATTTGTCACATACACATGGTTAGCAGATGTTAATGCGAGTGTAGCGAAATGCTTGTGCTTCTAGTTCCGACAATGCAGTAATAACAAGTAATCTAACTAACAATTCCAAAACTACTGTCTTGTACACAGTGTAAGGGGATAAAGAATATGTACATAAGGATATATGAATGAGTGATGGTACAGAGCAGCATAGGCAAGATACAGTAGATGGTATCGGGTACAGTATATACAAATGAGATGAGTATGTAAACAAAGTGGCATAGTATAGTATAAAGTGGCTAGTGATACATGTATTACATAAGGATACCGTCGATGATATAGAGTACAGTATATACGTATGCATATGAGATGAATAATGTAGGGTAAGTAACATTTATATAAGGTAGCATTGTTTAAAGTGGCTAGTGATATATTTACATCATTTCCCATCAATTCCCATTATTAAAGTGGCTGGAGTTGAGTCAGTGTCAGTGTGTTGGCAGCAGCCACTCAGTGTTAGTGGTGGCTGTTTAACAGTCTGATGGCCTTGAGATAGAAGCTGTTTTTCAGTCTCTCGGTCCCAGCTTTGATGCACCTGTACTGACCTCGCCTTCTGGATGATAGCGGGGTGAACAGGCAGTGGCTCGGGTGGTTGATGTCCTTGATGATCTTTATGGCCTTCCTGTGACATCGGGTGGTGTAGGTGTCCTGGAGGGCAGGTAGTTTGCCCCCGGTGATGCGTTGTGCAGACCTCACTACCCTCTGGAGAGCCTTACGGTTGAGGGCGGTGCAGTTGCCATACCAGGCGGTGATACAGCCCGCCAGGATGCTCTCGATTGTGCATCTGTAGAAGTTTGTGAGTGCTTTTGGTGACAAGCTGAATTTCTTCAGCCTCCTGAGGTTGAAGAGGCGCTGCTGCGCCTTCTTCACGATGCTGTCTGTGTGAGTGGACCAATTCAGTTTGTCTGTGATGTGTATGCCGAGGAACTTAAAACTTGCTACCCTCTCCACTACTGTTCCATCGATGTGGATAGGGGGGTGTTCCCTCTGCTGTTTCCTGAAGTCCACAATCATCTCCTTAGTTTTGTTGACGTTGAGTGTGAGGTTGTTTTCCTGACACCACACTCCGAGGGCCCTCACCTCCTCCCTGTAGGCCGTCTCATCGTTGTTGGTAATCAAGCCTACCACTGTTGTGTCGTCCGCAAACTTGATGATTGAGTTGGAGGCGTGCGTGGCCACGCAGTCGTGGGTGAACAGGGAGTACAGGAGAGGGCTCAGAACGCAACCTTGTGGGGCCCCAGTGTTGAGGATCAGCGGGGAGGAGATGTTGTTGCCTACCCTCACCACCTGGGGGCGGCCCGTCAGGAAGTCCAGTACCCAGTTGCACAGGGCGGGGTCGAGACCCAGGGTCTCGAGCTTGATGACGAGCTTGGAGGGTACTATGGTGTTGAATGCCGAGCTGTAGTCGATGAACAGCATTCTCACATAGGTATTCCTCTTGTCCAGATGGGTTAGGGCAGTGTGCAGTGTGGTTGAGATTGCATCGTCTGTGGACCTATTTGGGCGGTAAGCAAATTGGAGTGGGTCTAGGGTGTCAGGTAGGGTGGAGGTGATATGGTCCTTGACTAGTCTCTCAAAGCACTTCATGATGACGGATGTGAGTGCTACGGGGCGGTAGTCATTTAGCTCAGTTACCTTAGCTTTCTTGGGAACAGGAACAATGGTGGCCCTCTTGAAGCATGTGGGAACAGCAGACTGGTATAGGGATTGATTGAATATGTCCGTAAACACACCGGCCAGCTGGTCTGCGCATGCTCTGAGGGCGCGGCTGGGGATGCCATCTGGGCCTGCAGCCTTGCGAGGGTTAACACGTTTAAATGTCTTACTCACCTCGGCTGCAGTGAAGGAGAGACCGCATGTTTTCGTTGCAGGCCGTGTCAGTGGCACTGTATTGTCCTCAAAGCGGGCAAAAAAGTTATTTAGTCTGCCTGGGAGCAAGACATCCTGGTCCGTGACTGGGCTGGGTTTCTTCCTGTAGTCCGTGATTGACTGTAGACCCTGCCACATGCCTCTTGTGTCTGAGCCGTTGAATTGAGATTCTACTTTGTCTCTGTACTGGCGCTTAGCTTGTTTGATAGCCTTGCGGAGGGAATAGCTGCACTGTTTGTATTCGGTCATGTTACCAGACACCTTGCCCTGATTAAAAGCAGTGGTTCGCGCTTTCAGTTTCACACGAATGCTGCCATCAATCCACGGTTTCTGGTTAGGGAATGTTTTAATCGTTGCTATGGGAACGACATCTTCAACGCACGTTCTAATGAACTTGCACACCGAATCAGCGTATTCGTCAATGTTGTTATCTGACGCAATACGAAACATCTCCCAGTCCACGTGATGGAAGCAGTCTTGGAGTGTGGAGTCAGCTTGGTCGGACCAGCGTTGGACAGACCTCAGCGTGTGAGCCTCTTGTTTTAGTTTCTGTCTGTAGGCAGGGATCAACAAAATGGAGTCGTGGTCAGCTTTTCCGAAAGGGGGGCGGGGCAGGGCCTTATATGCGTCGCGGAAGTTAGAGTAACAATGGTCCAAGGTCTTTCCTCCCCTGGTTGCGCAATCGATATGCTGATAAAATTTGGGGAGTCTTGTTTTCAGATTAGCCTTGTTAAAATCCCCAGCTACAATGAATGCAGCCTCCGGATAAATTGTTTCCAGTTTGCAGAGAGTTAAATAAAGTTCGTTCAGAGCCATCGATGTGTCTGCTTGGGGGGGGATATATACGGCTGTGATTATAATCGAAGAGAATTCTCTTGGTAGATAATGCGGTCTACATTTGATTGTGAGGAATTCTAAATCAGGTGAACAGAAGGATTTGAGTTCCTGTATGTTTCTTTCATCGCACCATGTCACGTTAGTCATAAGGCATACGCCCCCGCCCCTCTTTTTACCAGAAAGATGTTTTTTCCTGTCTGCGCGATGCGTGGAGAAACCTGTTGGCTGCACCGCTTCGGATAGCGTCTCTCCAGTAAGCCACGTTTCTCACCTTGTGATAATGTGATTTCATTGGCTGCTTTTTGGCTTCACTTATAGCAGCACAGTTTACTCATTATTTTGGGCAAGCACATGGCTCTATGCTGTCTTGCATTGATTGAAGAAAGGCTTGTATAACCATTTTACACTCATTCAGAATTGGATATTAGCATTATAGAGTGTGTAAATTAACATTTATTTTGAAGGTACTGTCCAGAATTAGCAAGAGATTGCCTTGTATAAAAGGGTAAAAATGGGATGAACTCCAGAAAATTTTCATAAAAATATGTCCGTTTAATCAACAGAAACAGAAGCCAGTGAACCTACATTTCGTCTGTCTTGTATAACTATTTTGCCATGGGATTATGTTTTTGTAAAGGCAGTGCCTCTGGTGTTCCTCAACATCATTCACAGACATCTAGACATCTGTCCAACAAGGCTACAGGACATTAGGATCTGCTATAGATAGCCCGGTATGACGCTACACAATACAAAACATGCTTTTCAAACCCACCATCTGATCCAGATCATGAGGTCAACACAAATAATAACGTAACGTCTGAGTATCAGGTTTCCTCATTTATGCAATGGGATAATGATCATAAATCAGCTGTAAATTCAATATAATTACAATAATGTGATTTTCTATTTCCATAATCAGTAGGCAAAACATATGGTGTAACAAAAGCTACTATCAGGTATGAAGGTAAAACCCAGATGCAGACAAAGTAAAATGAACAATTGTTTAATAATCCAACAGGGGCAGGCAATAGACATGTCAAGGCAGGCAGGGGTCAGATAACCAGAGGTGGAGCAATGGTACCGGACAGCAGGCAGGCTCAGGGTCAGGGCAGGCAGCGGTCAATAATCCAGAGGTGGGGCAAAGGTACAGGTCAGCAGGCAGGCTCAGGCGGGCGGGCAGGCTCAGAGACAGGACAGGCAAGGGTCAAAACCAGGAGGGCACGAAAAAGAGAGACTGGAAAAAGCAGGCGCTGAGCCACAAAAACACTGGTTGACTTGACAAACAAGACAAACTGGCAACAGACAAACAGAGAACACCGGTATAAATACACAGGGGATAATGGGAAGATGGGCGACACCTGGAGGGGGGTGGAGACAATCACAAAGACAGGTAAAACAGATCAGGGTGTGAAAGCTACTTTAGACGTCAACTATACCAAAGGTGTATCCAAGGCAGCCTCTGTGAGGTCAAAGAGGATATCAACTACATTTGACATAATCTGAGACCCTTGTACAATCTGTCATTCTCTCTTTCCACACATCTTGTAGAAAATCCCTTCCATTACGTCATAGGCCATTTGTTTCAGGGTCATGTGACATGGCCTCGTGGTCTATTGGTCTATGTAGTGGTCTGTGTTGTGCTTTGATCCCAGCAGCATAGCAGCATACACACCCCTCTAAGAATGTACAGCCAGGCAGAGGCTAGCCGAGGGCCTCCCTTTTTGTCCCTACCATGGCTTTTGATTGAGGGCTCTGAGCCAGCTGCTGTGTGTGTGTGTGTGTGTGTGTGTGTGTGTGTGTGTGTGTGTGTGTGTGTGTGTGTGTGTGTGTGTGTGTGTGTGTGTGTGTGTGTGTGTGTGTGTGTGTGTGTGTGTGTGTGTGTGTGTGTGTGTGTGTGAGTGTGTGTGTCCAGTCCAGTTCATGTACGTCCGTCACCACAGTGTGGTTGGTGGTGGTGGGAGCCAGCAAAAGAGTGGAATAATTCAGTTTGATAATAAGCAGAGACACACTGCATCAGCTTTCCATGTAAAATACTTACTGAGACATCAACCTGCTATGTAAAAGACAGGACCTGGAACTGACTGAGACACGGCAATGGACATTTTTTTAAGTTTCATTTCAAATAGCAGCGCAGGAGGCATGTATGCATGTGTAATCTGTGTAATCTGTAATCTGATGACAGGGTGGTCGAACAGTGTCATCACAGCTTAACCAAACAGCAGCCCAACAGATGATGAAACTGACATCCACAACTTGCACGGCAATTCTGTGAAAAACTCACTGAGAACAGCACTTGTTTACATGTTATATCACTAGCATAAAAATATCACAGATTTTTTTATTTATTTTTATTTTTTTTATTTCACCTTTATTTAACCAGGTAGGCTAGTTGAGAACAAGTTCTCATTTGCAACTGCGACCTGGCCAAGATAAGGCATAGCAGTGTGAACAGACAACACAGAGTTACACATGGAGTAAACAATTAACAAGTCAATAACACAGTAGAAAAAAGGGGAGTCTATATATACATTGTGTGCAAAAGGCATGAGAAGGTAGGCAAATAATTACAATTATGCAGATTAACACTGGAGTGATAAATGATCAGATGGTTATGTAAAGGTAGAGATAGAGATATTGGTGTGCAAAAGAGCTGAAAAATAAATAAATAAAAACAGTATGGGGATGAGGTAGGTGAAAATGGGTGGGCTATTTACCAATAGACTATGTACAGCTGCAGCGATCGGTTAGCTGCTCAGATAGCAGATGTTTGAAGTTGGTGAGGGAGATAAAAGTCTCCAACTTCAGCGATTTTTGCAATTCGTTCCAATCACAGGCAGCAGAGAACTGGAACGAAAGGCGGCCAAATGAGGTGTTGGCTTTAGGGATGATCAGTGAGATACACCTGCTGGAGCGCGTGCTACGGATGGGTGTTGCCATCGTAACCAGTGAACTGAGATAAGGCGGAGCTTTACCTAGCATGGACTTGTAGATGACCTGGAGCCAGTGGGTCTGGCGACGAATATGTAGCGAGGGCCAGCCGACTAGAGCATACAAGTCGCAGTGGTGGGTGGTATAAGGTGCTTTAGTGACAAAACGGATGGCACTGTGATAAACTGCATCCAGTTTGCTGAGTAGAGTGTTGGAAGCAATTTTGTAGATGACATCGCCGAAGTCGAGGATCGGTAGGATAGTCAGTTTTACTAGGGTAAGTTTGGCGGCGTGAGTGAAGGAGGCTTTGTTGCGGAATAGAAAGCCGACTCTTGATTTGATTTTCGATTGGAGATGTTTGATATGGGTCTGGAAGGAGAGTTTAGAGTCTAGCCAGACACCTAGGTACTTTTAGCTGTCCACATATTCAAGGTCGGAACCATCCAGGGTGGTGATGCTGGTCAGGCGTGCGGGTGCAGGCAGCGAACGGTTGAAAAGCATGCATTTGGTTTTACTAGCGTTTAAGAGCAGTTGGAGGCCACGGAAGGAGTGCTGTATGGCATTGAAGCTCGTTTGGAGGTTAGATAGCACAGTGTCCAAGGACGGGCCGGAAGTATATAGAATGGTGTCGTCTGCGTAGAGGTGGATCAGGGAATCGCCCGCAGCATGAGAAACATCATTGATATATACAGAGAAAAGAGTCGGCCCGAGAATTGAACCCTGTGGCACCCCCATAGAGACTGCCAGAGGACCGGACAGCATGCCCTCCGATTTGACACACTGAACTCTGTCTGCAAAGTAATTGGTGAACCAGGCAAGGCAGTCATCCGAAAAACCGAGGCTACTGAGTCTGCCGATAAGAATACGGTGATTGACAGAGTCGAAAGCCTTGGCAAGGTCTATGAAGACGGCTGCACAGTACTGTCTTTTATCGATGGCGGTTATGATATCGTTTAGTACCTTGAGCGTGGCTGAGGTACACCCGTGACCGGCTCGGAAACCAGATTGCACAGCGGAGAAGGTACGGTGGGATTCAAGATGGTCAGTGATCTGTTTGTTGACTTGGCTTTCGAAGACCTTAGATAGGCAGGGCAGGATGGATATTGGTCTGTAACAGTTTGGGTCCAGGGTGTCGCCCCCTTTGAAGAGGGGGATGACTGCGGCAGCTTTCCAATCCTTGGGGATCTCAGACGATATGAAAGAGAGGTTGAACAGGCTGGTAATAGGGGTTGCGACAATGGCGGCGGATAGTTTCAGGAATAGAGGGTCCAGATTGTCAAGCCCAGCTGATTTGTACGGGTCCAGGTTTTGCAGCTCTTTCAGAACATCTGCTATCTGGATTTGGGTAAAGGAGAACCTGGAGAGGCTTGGGCGAGTAGCTGCGGGGGGGGGGGAGCTGTTGGACGAGGTTGGAGTAGCCAGGCGGAAGGCATGGCCAGCCGTTGAGAAATGCTTGTTGAAGTTTTCGATAATCATGGATTTATCGGTGGTGACCGTGTTACCTAGCCTCAGTGCAGTGGGCAGCTGGGAGGAGGTGCTCTTGTTCTCCATGGACTTCACAGTGTCCCAGAACTTTTTGGAGTTGGAGCTACAGGATGCAAACTTCTGCCTGAAGAAGTTGGCTTTAGCTTTCCTGACTGACTGTGTGTATTGGTTCCTGACTTCCCTGAACAGTTGCATATCGCGGGGACTGTTCGATGTTAGTGCAGTCCGCCACAGGATGTTTTTGTGCTGGTCGAGGGCAGTCAGGTCTGGAGTGAACCAGGGGCTATATCTGTTCTTAGTTCTGCATTTTTTGAACGGAGCATGCTTATCTAAAATGGTGAGGAAGTTACTTTTAAAGAAAGACCAGGCATCCTCAACTGACGGGATGAGGTCAATGTCCTTCCAGGATACCCGGGCCAGGTCGATTAGAAAGGCCTGCTCACAGAAGTGTTTTAGGGAGCGTTTGACAGTGATGAGGGGTGGTCGTTTGACTGCGGCTCCATAGCGGATACAGGCAATGAGGCAGTGATCGCTGAGATCCTGGTTGAAGACAGCGGAGGTGTATTTGGAGGGCCAGTTGGTCAGGATGACGTCAATGAGGGTGCCCTTGTTTACAGAGTTAGGGTTGTACCTGGTGGGTTCCTTGATGATTTGAGTGAGATTGAGGGCATCTAGCTTAGATTGTAGGACTGCCGGGGTGTTAAGCATATCCCAGTTTAGGTCACCTAACAGAACAAACTCTGAAGCTAGATGGGGGGCGATCAATTCACAAATGGTGTCCAGGGCACAGCTGGGAGCTGAGGGGGGTCGGTAGCAGGCGGCAACAGTGAGAGACTTATTTCTGGAGAGAGTAATTTTCAAAATTAGTAGTTCGAACTGTTTGGGTATGGACCTGGAAAGTATGACATTACTTTGCAGGCTATCTCTGCAGTAGACTGCAACTCCTCCTCCTTTGGCAGTTCTATCTTGACGGAAGATGTTATAGTTGGGTATGGAAATCTCAGAATTTTTGGTGGCCTTCCTGAGCCAGGATTCAGACACGGCAAGGACATCAGGGTTAGCAGAGTGTGCTAGAGCAGTGAGTAAGACAAACTTAGGGAGGAGGCTTCTGATGTTGACATGCATGAAACCAAGGCTTTTTCGATCACAGAAGTCAACAAATGAGGGTGCCTGGGGACATGCAGGGCCTGGGTTTACCTCCACATCACCCGCGGAACAGAGAAGGAGTAGTATGAGGGTGCGGCTGAAGGCTATCAAAACTGGTCGCCTAGGGCGTTGGGGACAGAGAATAAGAGGAGCAGGTTTCTGGGCATGGTAGAATATATTCAGGGCATAATGCGCAAACAGGGGTATGGTGGGGTGCGGGTACAGCGGAGGTAAGCCCAGGCACTGGGTGATGATGAGAGAGGTTGTATCTCTGGACATGCTGGTTGTAATGGGTGAGGTCACCGCATGTGTGGGGGGTGGGACAAAGGAGGTAACAGGGGTATAAAGAGTGGAACTAGGGGCTCCATTGTAAACTAAAACAATGATAACTAACCTGCACAACAGTATACAAGGCATATTGACATTTGAGAAAGACATACAGCGAGGCATACAGTAATCACAGGTGTTGAATTGGGAGAGCTAGCTAAAACAGTAGGTGAGACAACAGCTAATCAGCTATAGCAAACCATAGCAAAATGTTCTATTGCATTTAGACTCACATTTCTCCCAGTATATTTGTCATATGCAGGATCAACAAGCTTGTTGCTGTGGAAGGTCAGTCATTGTAACCAAACACTTTTCTGTTTGGAAAGTGGGAGCGATGGGACTGGATGCCTGAATTTACAGCTCTTTTAAATGGACTTTTAAGGCTGGTGTCATCATTCTGATTGACAGGGTCATATACTTTAGCACCACGGGCTGTATCAAACACTAAGCATGCACGCTGTTTAAGAGAAGAAAAAGCGCAGTCACCCATTGGGCCACATGAAAGTCCCTCTGCTGTTTTAGAGGGCACGTTTTCCAATGGTAACCAAGTCACACACTCGTGGTGGCCTAACTTGCTTAACCCAAGTCGTAACATTTGGAGGACAACCAACTCTTAGATGGCCTTGTGGCTTCTGACTAAGCATTGTTCCATATGGATGTATCTCCTCCACAATGCTGGAACAGATATCATCAAAACTCTTTTCTACGGATTCTTTCCCAAAGGGAGTTTTCCTTGTGGTGGTGGGGTATTGTACTTAAAATGGTTCGACGGCTAGTTTTGGAAAATGTGATGTGCTCTTGTGCCTATTTGTAGGCCTGTTATAAATAGGTTTGGCAGGGTACGCATGCTCATGTTTGTTTGGAAATTGCACAGTGCCTTGAGCCGGAGAGAGTGGTGGGTCCTTATACAAAGAGACAAAAGGAAAGCTATGAATGGTGAGTTTACCTCAGAGATCTGATGGAAGATAGCTTGTCGATGAATGATGATATAATGGATGTGTTACCAACTGAACATAACAACATTACTTTGAACAAACATCTCTGTTGCTGATATCAGTCTCTATAGTATAAGGCATTACACTACAATTGATAAAGACAATAGAAGTGTTTGCTTTTTTAAAAACATGTTTTCAAGCTCATAAATATTTACCAAAGAAGGGCATCATCTTGATTTTGTATCTTGTTATTAAAAATAACTTAGTGTTATCTTTATCTCTCTTTCAGCTGCTATCTCCCAGATTTAGACCATAACAGATTACAGCCACAGAAGAAAACCTCATTTGTTTTGGTGGATGTACATCATCATCTGTTGCCTTCTCTGAGGAAGTTTCTCCTGGGAATTTAAGTTTGAAAGAGAAACTCTATCTGTTGGAGAATGAGTTCCAGGAGGCTGATGACCCGCTCCTACTCTGCGGGGGACGGGAGGTCCAGCTCCCACAATGGAGATGATGTCATAGGGAGTAGCAGAGCCAGCAGCCGCAGCTACCTCTCTGATGTCAGGCCTGAAAACAGGTACACAACCCCTCAGCTCAACACAGGAAATATTACTGTACCTCAACAAGCAACAAGAAAGTTAGAATATGTTTATTACCACATCCCTCTCCTTTTGAAGTGAAGGTTAACCATTGATTCGGCATCATTGCATTATGAGGTCTTAATAATAAAACAATAATCATTGAATTTATATTGCCCTTTTAAATGAAAATGATTGGATGGCTTGGATTTAAATGATTTCTCAGTGTGTTAGTTAGTTGGGGATAGCAGTGTTAGTTATATTTACACAACATTTACATTTGAGTATTTTAGCAGACACACTCATCCAGAGCCAGTTATAATGCATTCATCTTAAGGCAACTGGATGAGTCAACCACATATCAAAGGCATTGTTGGTTTCCATGGTGTCGTTTACTGCATTTAGGACTGTTTGAATGGCCAGCTGATAGGCAACACTCACTACCGGCTCATAAAAAGCTATGACCATGAAGGTCAGCTCTCAGCTCTTTATAAATAAACTGCATCTCACTGCATGAGCCTGTGTAAAGGCAAACCGTCTTCCAAAATGCATCCTACAAATAGAAGAAAAGTTTATGAAAATCCAATCTTCCTACTACTGGGTATGTCTACTTATGGCCAAGTGCGTGCTGCAAAACTATCAAGTCAAGTGAAAACATGTATTCTTAATTATAATAAAATAAAATATGAATGGTACAGATAGTATCGCCATGTAATACTTTCTGACGTCACTTAGTGTTTTTCCACTGTAGACACTAGGCAATAGTCAGTCAAAATACAATCTCAAATAAACCATGGCCTTAGCAGCACCCTATCTTAATGATCTGGCCGAGAGACTGAAATAGATGACAACACCCGACAGAGTGACTAGACCTACACTTAAACACTGTTTTTGGCCATGATTACAGGCATGACATATCCACCAATTAAGATGTTGCACTCTATGGTGTATGGAGTGATATTAGTTCCAACAGAAGTGGAATCTGAATTCAATCATTTTCAATTCAAAATACATTTCTGAATACAAATGCAGTTTTTGTTGGCATTAATTTCACTCAATAATGAGCCTTCAATACCTGCATTCTGTATTGAAAGCACTATATTCATATAGAGTCATGTAAAGTTGAAGTCAGAAGTTTACATACACCTTAGCCAAATACATTTAAACTCAGTTTTTCACAATTCCTGACATTTAATCCTAGTAAATATTCCCTGTCTTAGGTCAGTTAGGATCACCAATTTACTTTAAGAATGTGAAATGTCAGAATAATAATAGAGAGAAGGATTTATTTCAGCTTTTATTTTTTTCATCACATTCCCAGTGGGTCAGAAATGTACATACACTCAATTAGTATTTGGTAACGTTGCCTTTAAATTGTTTAACTTGGGTCAAATGTTTCGGGTAGCCTTCCACAAGCTTCCCACAATAAGTTGGGTGATTTTTGGCCCATTCCTCCTGACAGAGCTGGTGTTACTGAGTCAGGTTTGTTGGCCTCCTTGCTTGCACACACTTTTTCAGTTCTGCCCACAAACTGTCTATAGGATTGAGGTTAGGGCTTTGAGATAGCCACTCCAACACCTTGACTTTGTTGTCCTTAAACCCATTTTGCCACAACTTTGGAAGTATGCTTGGGGTCATTGTCCATTTGGAAGACCCATTTGCGACCAAGCTTTAACTTCCTGACAGATGTCTTGATGTCAATATATCCACATCATTTTCCATCCTCATGATGCCATCTATTTTGTGAAGCGCACCAGACCCTCCTGCAGCAAAGCACCCCCACATCATGTTGCTGCCACCCCCGTGCTTCACAGTTGGGATGCGGTTCTTCGGCTTGCAAGCCTCCCCCTTTTTCCTCCAAACATAACGATGGTCATTATGACCAAACAGTTCTATTTTTGTTTCATCAGACCAGAGGATATTTCCCAAAAAAGTACGGTCTTTTTTTTACAGTTGCTATCCGTAGTCTTTTTTATGGCGGTTAGGAGCAGTGGCTTCTTCCTTGCTAAGCGGCCTTTCAGGTTATGTCGATATAGGACTCATTTTACTGTGGATATAGATTCTTTTGTACCTGTTTCCTCCAGCATCTTCACAAGGTCCTTTGCTGTTGTTCTGGGATTGATTTGCACTTTTCGCAGCAAAGTACGTTCATCTCTAGGAGACAAAAGGCGTCTCCTTCCTGAGTGGTATGACAGCTGTGCGGTCCCATGGTGTTTATACTTGTGTGCTATTGTTTGTACAGATGAACGTGTTACCTTCAGGAGTTTGGAAATTGCTCCCAATGATGAACCAGACTTGTGGAAGTCTACAATGTTTTTTCTGAGGTCTTGGCTGATTTCTTTTGATTTTCCCATGATGTCAAGCCAAGAGGCACTGAGTTTGACGGTAGGCCTTGAAATACATTCACAGGTACACCTCAATTGACTCAAATTATGTCACTTAGCCTAGCAGATGCTTCTAAAGCCATGACATAATTTTCCAAGCTGTTTAAAGACACAGTCAACTTAGTGTATGTAAACTTCTGACCCACTGGAATTGTGATACAGTGAATTATAAATTAAATAATTTGATAACCAATTAAATGTAATAACCAATTAAGGGCATTTGATAGCCAATTAAAAGCATGACAATGTATGTAAGAACACTTCTTAGTCCATCTTCATTCATGCCAAAACACCTATACATTGTGCCTGATAAGCTGCTTCTATTTGCATCCTCTCTGCATAGCTACTCCAGTCACAGCTATTCTCAGTACAGGCCATCAAGGTACTGTCATGTATTTGTTTCATGAAATGTATTTAAACTAACACCAGCACTTGCTATCTTTTAGCTTTCCTTTAGCCTGGCTTATGTTGTCTCACCGTCATGACATTGAGATGGAACAGTGTGTGCTTGGTGAAGAATGTTGGCTGATATTTGATTATAGTGATATTGGATTGCACCAGATATTGCATCACAAACTACATAACACCCATATTGACCCCTGCAATTCTTATGATAAGCAAGACAATCCATGGAAATCAAATCACTAGGATATGGAATCACATTACCTTACAGTATGTAGGTTTAAGTGTGTTGATAAAAATGTCTTTATATATTTGACAAACTATTGCATTTTATATTCCATATATTTTGTCTGTCTTCCATTGCCTTTATAGAAGATTACATATTTTGAAAAGAGCTTTGGCCCAGGTGAGAGACATTTGTTTCCATTTGAAAATGTAACTAAGTGTGTTATGCAGGAGCACCCTACATTGTGTTATGGCACATTTAACGGAGGAGACCCAGCCATCCTTTGAGACGACATTAAAGTCAAGAGCCGTATCTGAAACCTGTAGCATCAAGTTCACCTGTGAGGTGTCAGGTAAACTCTCCTCTGGTGTGTGAGTGGGCGCAATACGTTGTTTGTAATAGCCTGCATACTTTGTTGTTGTACTTGCTAACCACTATTATCTATCTGAAGATTTTACAGTAAGTGTGAAATGTAGTCTCTATAACTGTTTCTCTGTTTCAATTTGACTCCAGGTCACCCCGCTCCAGAAGTGACATGGTATAAAGATGATTTGCAATTGGACAGATACTGTGGACTACCTAAATACAACATTTCCCACAATGGACAAAACCATTCACTGCACATTTACAAGTATGGATCAAGATCATAATTGTAATTTGTATTGAAGATGTTAAACGTTATCATATTGATGTCAGTCTGGTTTGTATTGATGCACACAAATATTATTTAAAAAATTGTGCAGCAACTGTATAATACAAGTATCTATAATTTGTTTTCTTTACAGTTGCACTATGGAGGATGCAGCAATCTACCAGGCATCAGCCAGGAACAACAAAGGCATTGTGTCCTGCTCTGGAGTCCTTGAGGTGGGGACGATGAGCGAATACAAGATCCACCAGCAGTACTTCGCCAAGATCAAACTGAAGGCCGAAAACACACGCAGAGAGCTGGAGGAGCCCAAGCCGTGGGACAAGGAGAACCACGGGTCTCCTGGTAGTCGGCAGGAAACACTGAGGACCATCAGTCCAGACCGGTCCCAGAGGAAGCGACGGTCCCCCATGGACCCCAGCCTCAGTGCCCCCAGCTTTATGGAGGATGAAGTGGTTGAGGAGAGCACTCAGGCTCATGCTGGGGAGGCAGAGGGCAGGCTACAGGACACACCTGTGGTGGGGGAAGAAAAACGGGAATCTAACAGGGCTGGGTCTTCCAATGTCAATGGACAGGCAGCCATTACAGAAAATAGCAGCAACAAAGGCCCAACGTATGTTTACGATTCAGTGCAGAAGTCTTTTGCTCCACACACACCAAAAGCATCACTGGCCAAGAAGAAGATAAAGATCTCCAATGGAGAGGATAGTGGGATGACGGCTGATAGCCAAGCCAGGAAGAAGCCTGAGGAGAGAGGGATGAGTGAAGAAGGAGAGGTCAGTGGGACACCCTGTCTGGTTGAGTCCTCACCCTCACTGGGGTCATCAGAAGAGGCCCTGGAAGTGGAGAGTGCTGTTGAAACTTCAGCCTCAAAGACAGAGAATGTAAAATACATGAATCAGTCTGAGAGAGCCCCACTGAACAACACTGTGTCAGTAATGGAAGAAGTGAAGGTCCAAGTGAAGGAGAAAGTACCTGGTCAAACCCCACCACACAATGGAGAGCCTAGCATCCTGTCTCCTTCTACTGGGCTCCTCTCTACAGGGGAAACCATCTCAGGGAATAAGAGTCAGAATGCTGCAGTGGCTCAGGTGACCCAAAATGTTGTAAATAACAATATTATGGGGAGTCAGAGTACAGTTCTTCCTGTCACCTCATCACAACCAAGTCCTTCAGCTAAACTAAAACCACAACCAAGTCCTTCAGCTAAACTAAAACCACAACCAAGTCCTTCAGCTAAACTAAAACCACAACCAAGTTCTTCAGCTAAACTAAAACCACAACCAAGGCCTCCTTCAACGAAATTACAATCACAACCACGTCAACCAAGTCCTCCTTCTGTGACGTCACAACCACAACCAAGTCCTTCAGCAAAACCACAGCCACAACCAAATCCTCCTTCTGCGAAACTACAACCACACCCATATCAATCAAGCCCTTCCGTAAAATCACAACTAGGTCCCTCAGTAACACCACAACCACAACCAGATCCTCCTTCTGCGAAACTACAACTACAACCACAACCACAAATACTTCAACCAAGTCCTTCAGAGAAACTCCAAGCAAGTCCTTATGCGAAACCACAACCACAATCACAACAGAGTCCTTCTGCGAAACTACAACCACAACCACGTCAACCAAGTCCTTCAATGAAATTACAACGACAACCACTTCAACCAAGTCCTTCCCCGAATGTACAACCTCAACCAAGTTCCTCTGTCACACCACAACCACAAGCAAGTCCTTCAGTAACAACTCCACAGGTTTTGAGCAACACACCAGAGAACATTAAAACCCATCAAAGCAACGTAACAGACATTGAGGTAGACGATAAGCGTTCTGTCCTGGAACACCTAAACAGCACCACTACTCCCCTAAAAGGTCAAACTGAATGCCCGGGGAAGGATTCAGCATCAGTGCTTGAGGTGCTAAACTCAGATACTTATTCCATTCATGGAACTGGAACTGCAGTTGAAGTTGCTGGGGAATCAGTGGAGTCAGTACTAACATCACCCTGTAAGAGCAGCGAGGCTGTCTCTGCCTTGCCTCAGCGTCTGTGTGGACAGTCAGGAGATCAGCTGTCTGTGGAGGAAACAAGCACGTGCCTAAAGAATGTGTCTTTGTCTCGGCTGCCTGCGCAGCTGCGCGGGGAGGTGAGTGTCTCTGCCCTGTCCCTATGAGCTCATGGAGCGCCTAACATTTCCAAAACACACCAGCCAAATCAGTAACACAAGCACCCATATGGCTATTATTAGACTTTACAAGTATGCCCCTCTCTGTGTGACAAGACGTATGTGTAATGATGCATGTGCTGGCACGGCCAGCAGGTATATTACCACTGCTACATATCGAATGGCTGAAAACATGAGTAAAGAAATCACAGAGTACCTCAAGGCTTCTGTTGTGCGTATGATTTGTGCAATAAGGATTTTGGGAGGTCAACAATCTTAGCTTGTGTGACAGTGTGGGGCTTTAAGGCGACTGTGAATGGTCTTGGTGGTGGAAAACACATGGCATGAGAGTGAAAAGCACAATGGAACAGATGGTACAGCAATGATGTCTTAAAAGGTTTTGGATTGGTCCAGACATAGAGGCAGAGAGCATGATGGGTAATAATTTTGCTATCCTTGAGAGTTGAGCTGCACTGTTATCCTCGTCTTTTAGTTACGCTGTTGGTCGCAGCCATGCAAACAGAGAGGAAGATAATGTCGTTTTCTGTCTCTCTTCCAAAAAGTTGTAAATCATTTTAGGCATTGATTATTTTTTCTCTCCAAAGAAGACATTTATGATTTCATACTATTTGGGGTTTTTGAAACACTACATTTTCTACTGAAGGTATGGAAACAAAGTACTGTGAAAATACTGCTGAGACAGACTTCTGTCCACTCTGTTCCATCAAAGCACCCCTTTGAATGATCCACATTACATTGTCTCCCCACTAAACCTAAACATATTCCATGATCCATGTCTGTCTGTGCTTAGTCCACTGTCATACTGTGAACACTGTGTGAGAGAGCGAGACAGGTTATAAAGCACTTTCTTGTTTCAATGAAACCAAAGTAGGCCTACAATAGATGTTTGTACAATGTGAACCTAAGAGCATACTCTCCCTTCTGTACTTGTCATTGTAAATGTTCATGTACTCCCCATTTCAATATCATTTGTCAGTTGATTTTTCAAAGGGAAGGCATTTTTATTTCACACAACACCATATTTTAGTTCTGGGATATTGAAATCAAAGTAGAAGCAATGTGAATGGTCCTTTCAGTAACTCTGGACTTATCTCATTCACTGATGGAGTGACACATAAGTCACACCGGAGCCAATCCCTCGGGTGCTAATTTCAGCTGACCAATTAGATCTGGTGCTTATTTCAAATGATTTACATATCTCTTACTGTTATGTTTATCTAAGACTAAAGGAACATGAGCTCAGACCAGGAGTTAATCTCACAACAGATCCACATTCACTCTGCACCTGGTCAAAACATTAGACTACCTCGTCCTGTACTGTGGGACTGCACTGTGTTTGTGAGGGTATTGTTCATCTCTTTGGCTCATCAAAGGACATATTAAGTGAAGTAATATTCATCTCATAATCAAGTGAGTGCAGCTTAACAGCACTACCCCACCAGTAGCACTATTAGACAGTATTCAAATCTTTCTATCTGAGGAGTTGAACCTGTGTGAATTATAGTGATTTGACTACAAGCCATAGCTGTCAAGTCAAGAACAGTTTGTGAGATAGTAACAGAGTTATAACTGGAAAACAGGATTGCTTCATCCATTGACCAGGTTCCAATTAGTAAATATGTCTGAGCACTCAGCACTTAACACGAGAGCTCAACATTGAAAACAAGATTAATTCATTAGATACATTACATGACCAAAAGTATGTGGACACCTGCTATGGAGTTGGTCCACCCTTTGCTGCTATAACAGCCTCTGGGAAGGCTTTCCACTAGATGTTGGAATATTGCTGCGGGGACTTGCGTCCATTAATCTACAAGAGCATTAGTGTGATCAGGCACCTGTCTTGGGTGATTAGGGCTGGCTCGCTGTCGGCGTTCCACTTCATCCCAAAGGTGTTCGATGGGGTTGAAGTCAGGGCTCTGTGCAGGACAGTCAAGTTCTTCCACACCGATCTCTACAAACCATTTCTGTATGGACCTCGCTTTGTGCACAGGGTATTGTCATGCTGAAACAGGAAGGGGCCTTCCCCAAACTGTTGCCACAAAGTTGGAAGTGCAGAATCTAGAATGTCAATCTATGCTGTAGCGTTAAGATTTTAATTCACTGGAACTAAGGGGCCAAGCCCGAACCATGAAAAACAGCCCCAGACCATTATTCCTCCTCCACCAAACTTTACAGTTGGCACTAAGCATTCAGACAGGTAGCGTTCTCCTGGCATCGGCCACACCTAGATTTGTCCGTCGGACTACCAGATGGTGAAGCATGATTCATAATTTCAGAGAAAGCGTTTCCACCAGTGTTCAATGGCAGCGAGCTTTACACCCCTCCAGCCAACGCTTGGCATTGCGCATGGTGATCTTAGGCTTGTGTGTTGCTGCTCGGCCATGGAAACCCATTTCAGAAAGTTCCCGACGAACAGTTATTGTGCTGAGGTTGCTTCCAGAGATAGTTTGGAACTCGTCGTGAGTGTTGCAACCGAGGACAGACAATTTTTACGCGCTACATGCTTCAGCACTCGGTGGTCCCGTTCTGTGAGCTTGTGTGGCCTACCACTTCAAGGCTTAGCCGTTGTTGCTTCTAGAGGTTTCCACTTCACAGTAACAGCACTTACAGTTGACCTGGGCATCCCTAGCAGGGCACAAATTTGACGAACTGACTTGTTGAAAATGTGGCATCCTATGACGGTTCCATGTTGAAAGTCATTGAGCTCTTCAGTAAGGTCATTCTACTGCCAATGTTTGTCTATAGAGATCACATGGCGGTGTGCTCAATTGTATACACCTGTCAGCAACGGGTGTGGCTAAAATAGTAAAATCCACTCATTTGAAGGGGTGTCCACATATATACACTACCGTTCAAAAGTTTGGGGTCACTCCGGGATGCTGGTCTTCTAGGCAAAGTTGCAAAGAAAAACTCATATATCAGACTGGCCAATAAAAATAAAAGATTAAGATGGGCAAAAGAACACAGACACTGGACAGAGGAACTCTGCCTAGAAGGCCAGCATCCCGTAGTCGCCTCTTCACTGTTGACGTTGAGACTGGTGTTTTGCTAGTAGTAAACACATCTGCAGGCGACAGAGCTTTGCACATTGTGGATGTGGAATGTATTTCAATTTGTCGGAGAAAAGGTCAATCCTTTGTTGTTATTTTCATAGTCTTTAACACTTACAGCAGTCTCTTTGGTGACTTGTTCATAAGATAACACTTTTACGTTTTTGATGTGTATATAACAATGATGTGTGTTTATGTGTCATGGATATGACTGCAGCAAAGTATTTACAGAATGTAAATCTGTCTCTGCTTTTATTGTGCCTCAAGGTTACACAGAACCACAGACAGACAGAGAGAGAGTGGAAGGGAACACCTGTCGGGCAAGAACCTGTAATACTAACCATCCGGAGAAAGCTGGACGGACAATCACCTTCGCCACGACAACGTTCTCCATCGTCATCGGACAGAGAAGTCACAGCAAATGCCAACAAACGGTCTCCTACTTTGCACAATCCTGCGAGCCAATCGGCCTCTGACAAAATGACGCAGGGCACACAGGATCATTCCAGGGGATCAAATGAGAGCCATACATTACCTTTTACAGAGCCACTAAAGTCACCCCTGGAAAGCCCGGGTGTTGGTGAGAAAACCTTGGGGTGTAGTGTTTCCTCAGTAGGCCAGCAAGGCCAAGTTGAGATAGCTATAAAAACCGTTGGTGAGACAGAAATACAAGTTGACGTTAAAGTACAGGGTAATAATTTGGCTGAGTTACATGCACAGGGAGGCAGTTGTGAGAGAAGAGCTGACATGGAAACTGTTTATAAAGTTAGCAAAGTTCAGGAAGGTGAAATTGAAAGACTTACGAAAGCACCTGAAAAGAAAACCGTTGAAAGTATAGCAGTGGCTGTATGGGATGAGAAGAGTATACCTGTGTTGAAGATAGCAGAATGCCAAGATCTTTCTCTAAATCCCCGCTTTCAGCCTATTATTCCAGACACATCACAGACGGCTGACACAACAACAAGTGTCCCAAACACAAACATCTCAGAGCAACAAACAAAAGCCCCAACACCTGTAGCCAAAGTCATGTCTATTGCCGAGATTCTAAGGTCACAAATGGAGAAAAGTGCCCCTACAGAAGTAAGTCCAGTGCCATCCATTTCAGTGGCACCCATTTCAGTAGCTACCATTTCAATGCCCCTTATACAAAGTCTAAACACAGACCAACAACCTAAATGTCCCCCATCAACTGACATACAGGATGTGAGAATGCAAAGTCCAGAGTTGAGGATGGATGAGACAGAGTACAGGCAGGAACCTGAGAAAGACACTTGTAAGAAGGAAACTGATATGTCTGTCGGTTCTATTTCAGCTTCAAATGTAGAATATAGATTTAATACCTCTGAACCAGAACGAGTTGAGTCCCCCATAGTTAGTCCTATGACTGAAGCCTCACCTAAAGCTTTTGTTATTCCTCCTATCTCTATTGTAGACATGGATGGCACTTTAGAGAACAGTAATCCTCCTGTATGTATAGTAATGGACATTGAAAGTGTCATGGATACAGAGCGGGAGCATCTTTTGGATCACAATGCTGATATTAGTCTGGCTGCGAATAAGGATGGTCAAAAAGAGTCTTCTCTTGTTACTCCTGAGCAGAAGTCCCTGGACATTACAGTTCCTCCTCCATCCATCTCATCTGTTACCTTTCCTGCAGAGAAACAACAAACACTAGAAAATGCAGTCAAAGGGATGGATTCTTCACACTCACTGCCTCCAGTGTTCAGCAGTCGACATGGCAGAGACAAAACGTGTGCTTCTCCCCTTTCGGAGCGTTCAACAGAATCTAGCTCACTTCCTAATGCCACTGAGAACCAAAGTTTTTCTACAAAAAATACAGGATTTACAAACAACATTGCAACTCCAACATTGCAACCTGTCAGTGAAAAACAGAGAGACTCTTCACCAGATACTGGTATGATTTTAGGTTGGAGTGAAGCATGCAAACCTGATGTTCCTCAGCCTGGTCCTCAGACTGTACGAAGGTTTGGTACCAACGGTTCCCCAAGTAGTGAGACACAAGGGTCAGTACCTGTTCCCACCATTCCGTTGGATAGCAAAAGCTCTTCATCCAAGGAGGTGAAAGTTGGGGAATATTCAAAGCCAGACTCTTCAACATCTGTCTCAGTCACTGAAAGCAGTACTGGCCTGCTGAAGGGATCAGACAGTGTATCCCCCATGCCCTCAGCCACCCCACAGGAGCTGGCCTCCGGCGCTAGACGCAAAATCTTAATCCCTAAACCCAAAGGAGAGGACCCTGAAGCTATTGCTTCACAGATTGACACCCAGAGCCCCCAGAGAGAAGAGGTCCTCAGGATGAGCTCCAGGCTATCCCCAGAGTCCTCCTCTCCCATGTCCCCTGGGCTGTCCCGCGGGTCGCCCCTGCTGCAGCCCCCCAATGGCCAGCGCACCCCTCCAACAGAGAGACGCTCCCCACTGCTCAGTAGGAGGAAGCTGGCTCCAACACCAGAGACCCTCAAACAGAGCCAGGAACCTGCCCTGGAGACAACCGGCACTACCAAGACTGAGGAGAAACCAGTTGAGAAGGACAAGCATAACCCATTCAAAGGTAAACTCCTTTCAAGATATATCAGCTTAGTGTAAAAAAAAGGGGTGAATGATGTTGGCATACTTTTAGAGAGTAGCTAGTCTTATTCAATTAAATTAACCATTGGAGTCAGTGTAGTTTCTTTGGCTAAGCTCCAGTAGGGAGTGCTATCGAGAGCCTTCGTGCTTCCTCTGTTTGCTTTGACACTGTCACGAGATGGATCGTCAGTTTTAGATATAGAATTAATAGAACTGGCTTGCAACCTCTAATCCTGACAATTTGACTGGGGACGCTTGTTCTATTCATTCTATTTCTATGGGGCCCGCTACTTGCCAGGTGGGATTACATGGAGGCTTAACTGAAATAGTATCCATATTACTTTAAGTTAGGAAGCTGAAACATAAGAAAGTGTTTATCTTTACCTAGTTGTGCCTGTCTGTCGGGAGTCCCTCTCTTACTGGCACTAATCTCTCTCACTCCCCTCCTCTCTTTCTCCCCCCCTCTCTCTCCAGCTCCTCAGGTCATCAGGAAGATTAGAGGAGAGCCCTTCTCAGATGCGGCAGGACATCTGAAGCTGTGGTGCCAGTTCTTCAACGTTCTTAGTGACTCCACAATTAAGTGGATCAGGGATGAGGTGGAGATCGCTGAGGTTGAAAGAAGGTGAGTCCTCCATGCAGGCTGCCTTGACGTGAAATGCTGTAGCCAAAATGTGGAAAATATTGTTTATAAAAGGGATTCAACAATAAAATAATCACGATCAAAGACAGTTTTCCTGATGGCAACAATGTAAAGGTGTTGTAGAGACACCGTGGGACTGACAAATTCTAGTTAGAGCTTTCTGAAACTCTGTTTATTTTTGCTGTTCTGTCCATCCCTGACTCCTGTGTGTTTCCCAGTGCAGGAGATGAGACTCAGGTAGCGTTGGCTATTGTCCAGACGTCCAGCAGAGACTGTGGAGTTTATGGCTGCACCATCACTAATGAATACGGGACAGACACAACAGACTTCCTACTGAGTGTTGACAGTATGTACACTAGTGTCTCAGTTCAATCTCTGAAGTTTGACTTGTTTCAACACGTTATCTCCTATATCTTTATATCTCTTATCTCTTATTCTGTCGACTAGAATCTATTTTTTGCAGTACTCTCTGGCGTGTTTTATCTCCTATATCTTTATATCTCTTATCTCTCATTCTGTCTACTACAATCTATTTTTTGCAGTACTCTCTGGTGTATTTTATCTCCTATATCTTTATATCTCTTATCTCTCATTCTGTCGACTAGAATCTATTTTTTCAGTACTCTTTGACGTGTTTTATCTCCTATATCTTTATATCTCTTATCTCTCATTCTGTCGACTAGAATCTATTTTTTGCAGTACTCTCTGGTGTATTTTATCTCCTATATCTTTATATCTCTTATCTCTCATTCTGTCGACTAGAATCTATTTTTTCAGTACTCTCTGGTGTGTTTTATCTCCTATATCTTTATATCTCTTATCTCTCATTCTGTCGACTAGAATACATTTTTCAGTACTCTGGCATATTTTATCTCCTATATCTTTCAAGTTTTATTTGTCACATGCACAAGTACAGTGAAATGCTAAACTTTCAAGCCCTTCTCAACAGTGCAGTATTCAATGTCAAAATAGTATAACAAAAAAACTGGAGAAATAAAAAATAAAGAATGTAAGTTATATACAGTACAGGGTAAATGCCAGTACCACATTTACAATGTGCAGGAATAGTGGAGTAGTTAAGGTTGATATGTACATGTAGGCAGGGATCAGGAGGAAGTGACTGGTAGCAGGATTAATAATAATAATAATAATAGTAAATAATATGGCAGCCGTATATGTGGAGGGTGGGTATGTGCGTGGTGGTGAGTGTGTGTATATGAGTGTGTGTGGGTGTTAGTGTGGGTGTGTGAGTGTGCAAGAAAGTCAGTGTAGGCGTGATAGGTGGATATACATAAACTGGGCTGAAAAGTGACTGGTAGCAGGAATATATAAATACTTAGCATCTCTCAAGCTCTTATTCTTTCTACTCTGTCTTTTTTGCAGTACTCTCTGGCATGTTTCTGCGTGAGGATCAAGAAGGTAAGATTACATTTGTCTATTATTTGTTAGGATTTAATTGGTGTTCAACACTGTCCGGTCACACCCCATCATTTGCCTTGCGAGGCACCTGATCCCCCAAGCTTACATGAATGGTTAGCGTTGTTCAACTAGCCATTCATGGAAGCTTGCAGGATCAAGTGGCTCACGATGCAGACTCATAATACCACTTCCAGTGCATTATATTTGATGATGTCTTTCCTCTCTACAGTGGGAGAGGAGATAGAGATGAGTCCACTACTGTTCACCAAGGGCCTGGCTGACTCTGGCGTCTGGGGAAGTAAGTTATTTGGGCGTATCATGATGGAGGAGGCCCATATAGGAGAGGGCTGCTCCCACAAGGCCTGCAGAGTGAAGGTCATCTATGGGCTGGAGCCAGTGTTTGAGTCTGGGACCACATGTTACATCAAGGTGAAGAGCCCCATCGCCTACTACGGAGTCAAGGAGGAGAGCAACCTGGTCGAGAGGAACCTGGCAATCACCCAACAGGTGAAGGGTTTTACGTCTTTAACATAAAGTAAATGTTTAATGAGAATCAATGGAAATTGGGCCAATGTAATGATATTATTGATGTTATGAAAGGAATCAAAAAAACATTTAGTCAAAGCTCTGAACCCTAACCCAAATTTAAAAACAATTCTGATCATGAATGCAATCTTATTTCCAAAAGGAATGTAGACTTCAGAACATCGCTCGTGAATACTGCAAGATCTTTGCTGCGGAATGTAGGGTGATAGGAACCTTTGGAGAAGTGCTGGAGTGAGTGAGCTCATCAAAATGATACAAAACTTGCACATAAAAACAATGTTTTTTCATATTATTTCACTACTTTGTTTAGCCTTCTGTCATACCACAGTGTGTGTATGTTCTTGGTTACACAGAGTGATCCCAGTCCACCTCATGTATCGGCCTGCCAACACCATTCCCCATGCCACGGTGGAGTCTGACCTGAAGGGGGTCTATCTGAGGTACTGTCTGATGGACGCTACAGGCCGGCTGGTCATGAGAACTGGCTCAGAGGCGGCACTGAAGTGTTGTACTCTGCAGCACTGGATCCTCCAGTGGACCAATGGAAATCTGCTGCTCACTCGGATGGAAGGTACAGTGTCCATAGTCTCGGATGACTAACTCTAGCAGGACAACGCTTTGGCTGAATAACAGAACAGGTGAAATTAACTGTAATTGTGATTGTGCTGCAGGTGTTGACTTCAAGATCACAAACGTTGGAATTTGCATCAAATCGAAAGGGTTGGTATAATTTTTCTGAACATTGTGTTCTAGAGATATTCATGACTACATAGACCATTTACAATTACAATACTGTAATAACAAACTCTGGCACGAAGCTCTGTCAACAAACTGTTCCTTTACTCATCTGTAACATTGAATCTGTTGTTATTATTCCAGGTACCAAAGTCTCACGATCACAGAGAACCCCAATGTGTTTGAGCAGTTTGTCTCTCAGCACCAGTGTAACTACTACTGCGGCCTCCTCAGCCTGAGGTCCCTGAAGACACAGGACTCCCTGCAGACCCCAGCCAAACCCAAGTGCTCCAGGAGCCCCCTGCTCCACCGCAAGATGGGCGGCTCTTCCAGGTATGAACCACTGCCATTGTGCCCTTCAGCAAGGCACTTAAAGGACAACTACACCCAGAAACTATTGTTTGGTATTTGTTTCATTAGTCTTTTGTTGATATAGTCCCAAAATGTTTTGCATGTCAGCAATCAAGTTTTCAAGATATGTAACGTTCAAAATGGAGAAATCTGTCCCGAATAATGCATTTTGCATCATATGATGCAAACGCAGCACCATATGATGCAAAATGCATCATTCAGGCAAGATTTATGTATTTTGAAAGTTACATATCTTGAAAACTTGATTGCCGACATGTAAAACATTTTGGGACTATATCAACAACGGACTAATGAACCAAATACCAAAATATAGTTTTAGGATGGAGTTAACCCCCAAACCGTCTCCATCCAAGGACGCTGTGCTGTGGCGGACCCTGTAACTTCTCAACGTGTGTCTAGGGGTGTTATTAAAAAGGTAGAAGTCGAATTTCTGTGCTAGCCAAATTGATTAATAAAGTACCTATTCTATTCAGTCCCCAGCACTCCAGGAAGGCCACAGGAAGCCCCCGGTTGATCAGAAAGCCAGCACAGCCAGAGGACAGCAAAGCCACCGCCAAGCACAAGGCCGTTGATGTTCCCAATGTTGTCCGAAGTTAGAATGGCTTCATCGGCCGTAGAAAGCAAGCAACTGCTTTTCTCAATAAAGAGAATAAATGCTGAACCAGATATGGAATTACTGCCAGACTTGTCCTCCCACCTATAGAGCTTTCGGGGAGCTGGGAGCCGGTCTGGGATGAAAGGCTGGTGACCCCTCCTCCAAGACGTGACAGACAGACAGACAGACAGACAGACAGACAGACAGACAGACACACACACACACACACACACACACACACACACACACACACACACACACAGAGCCCTGGGTCCCAAAAGAAATATGAGATCAGAAGGAGAAAGAGAAGGCCAGGTGAAGGAAGAACTTGAATGTTTCCAGAAATGACAGACTCTTCATCCACATCTTTTAATGAATTCTGTGTTAAAATAAACAATGAAATGCCACCAGTTTTAAGGGGCATGTCGCCTGTTGCCAGAATCAGAGACAATGAAATTAATGACTACACTAGTATGTCCTTCAAATTATTAAATTACACATTCATTTCACTAATGAATACATTCTTAATTTATTGAGTAGATCACATACAATTTTAGGCTAAAGCTTTCACATTATACAGGGATTCCTATTGCATATTAGTAATAATTCACAGTAGTAATTCACAAGGTTAGCACGCCAGCTCGATTCAGGTCCCAACAACATGAACCTCTAGGGGAAATACATTTAAAGGGATTGTTGAAGAGTTAAGAGATCTTCAATGGTGCACAGTGCTCAGGATAATAGTTCTGTTAAGAAAACTATGCCCTAAGAAGGTAGCGTATATTGTTTTCCATGACACTGTGAATAAAAACGTGGTGCTTTTTATACTGTAAATGTGCCTACGTTTTCATGTTGCAGTATATGACATTCATAGAAAATGCTCACTGGATGCATTGGCTGTAAATTAAAATGAAATATATTGAAATTAAGCCTCTTATTGACCAAGGTGTGTTTTTCTCAATTAATTTTGAGTGCTATCCTGGAAACCATCTGATATGTAAAGTATCTCAGTCGTAAATAATGACGTGGGCTAGCCGCTATGTCACTTGCTGTAATCTGACATATAAGTATCTGACATTACAGATGTAGGATCGTAATTTGGTCACCCTGTTGCAGGAGAACTGTACCACTTGGGAAATTATTTACCTTGATGACATATCCATAATCTATAAGAATTTCATGAACGTGTTATAACAGATCCCAACTACATTATTAAAGGTTAATTCAATATATCCATAGCCTATCTATAACTTAAGTAATGTCATGCTATACAAGAGCTCATATTTAGGTATCTTAATAGATCCTCATTACAATGACAGTATAGGCCCATGACTTACCTTCTGCTTATTCTTCTCACTTGGCTCAATGGTACATGAAGATCCCCAAAGGCTTGAATCATAAAGGTACATTTTATGGATCAAATTGTGTAGTTGAGGGTAAAGGTGTATCGGTTCACCAAACCCATGGTTCGATTCATGTTGCGGTTTTGGGGTTACGGTTCAGTTTCGGTACAGTAGACAAAATAGATAGAAGCAGTTTTAATTTGTGTTTATTTGGGAAAATAGACCAAATTTAAAGCACCCTATTTGTGGCCAAAGTCCAGTTTCTGTGACATCATTCACAATGTTTCTGGTATTGTCTGTTGTGACAGGGATTGTTAGGTTGGGCCTCAAGTAGAGGTCTAAAAAGTTGGACACGATCCGAAATTAGACTTGGGGCTTTCCCACCCTGTGTAATATGCATAAATAAATGTTTCAATTCAGAGACCCGCTCCGAATGGATCTGAGGACGTGGTCGGATCCGAGTGAGGGAAGTAGCAGAAAAATATATTTGTAAGCTACTTTAATCAGAGCTAATTAAGTGCAAAGGAGAGCATGCGGAGGAGGGGCCTTGCAGTGTGTGTACTTTGAGTGAGTGAAACAGGAGCAAGGAGGGAGGGAGAGGCAGAAACCAACCGAGCTGACTTGTGCTAGTAGACTAACTTCTAGCTTGTCATAGCTAGGTTATTTATCTTCCAATATGATTACGTAGTACCTGTCTTGACTGCATCAATACGAGAGAAGCTAGTTAGCTAAGATAGCTAACTACCCCTTACAAAAAAAAAGATATGTTGCTGCAAACTTCCCACAAGTTTGTGGCAAATTTGCTGCAAACTAAATAGTGTGCAACAAAATGTTGCCAGAAGGTTGCAAACGCTTGCCACTAGTGGTTAATCTGCAGCAAACCTTTGGCAACAATAATATTCACTACCACTAGTGGCAAACAGTTGATGACCAATCAAGGGGATTAGAAACATCTGTTGGAAATTGGAAACCAAGCTATCTAGCTAGCTACAGTACCTACCAACATTGTCTGGTGAGTGTCTAACTTATTAATTAAACTTTAAAATGGTATTAGCTAAATGATGCCTAGTTAGCAATGTCATGTTTTATTAGATAGAGTGAAACATTTGTTGATACCAGTTTCCTTCTGTCGGCGCCACTGACTGACTCGCTTAGCTAGCTAACGTTAGCTATCATATTTGTGCACAATTCATGTGATTGGTAGCTAACTAATGTTTTTTTTTTTTAGGAGAACACATTGCTGTCTTTTAATAACAATATGCATGTCAACACAGTGCATTCGGAAAGTATTCACACCCCTTCACGTTTTCCACATTTTGTTATGTTACAGCCTTATTCTAAAATCGATTAAATAAATAAAAAATACTCATCGCTCTACACACAATACCCGATAATGACAAAGTGAAAACAGGTTTTTAGATTTTTTTTCAAATGTATTAAAAATAAAAAACAGAAATACCTTATTTACATAAGACCCTTTGCTATGAGACTCGTAATTGAGCTCAGGTGCATCCTGTTTCCTTTGATCATCCTTGAGATGTTTCTACAACTTGATTGGAGTCCGCTTGTGGTAAATTCAATTGATTGGACATGATTTGGAAAGGGACACACCTGTCTATATAATGTCCCACAGTTGACAGTGCAAAGACCAAGCCATGAGGTTGAAGGAATTGTCCGTAGAGCTCAGTGAAGATTGTGTCGAGGCACAGATCTGGGGAAGGGTACCAAAAGATTTCTGCAGCATTGAAGGTCCCCCAAAACACAGTGGCCATCATTCTTAAATGGAAGAAGTTTTGAGCCACCAAGACTTTTCCTAGAGCTGGCCGCCCAGCTAAACTGAACAATCAGGGGAGAAGGGCCTTGGTCAGGGAGGTGACCAAGAACCCGATGGTCACTTTGACAGAGCTCCAGAGTTCCTCTGGGGAGATGGGCGAACCTTCCAGAAGGATAACCATCTCTGTGGCACTCCACAGGCCTTTATGGTAGAGTGGCCAGATGGAAGCCACTCCTCAGTACCTACCTGGCCGGCCGGACCTAGCTGTCTGGCTGGCTGGTCGGATGGACCTAGCTATCTGGCCGGCAGGCCAGCTGGACCAACCTATCTGGCAAACTGGTCAAGATAGCTAGGTAGCTAGGCCAGGCCAGCTGGCCCGCCAGATAGGTAGGTCGGCCAGACAGCTGGGTCCTACCTGCCAGATAGCTAAGTCCGGCCAGTCGGCCTGCCATGTAGCTAAGTCCGGCTGGCCAGATAGCTAGGTCTGACTGAGATCTCAGAGGGCAAAATTACATTGCGTTCTGTCATCACCATGCAATAATATACAGCACCACCGGAGCTATGGATAGTAAGGCTACATTAGAGCTGCATGCCACTGATAATAACCTATTTCATTCTTAATCATTCTAATATTTCAGATCAAAAGAGCAAACATATAATTGCTGTAAGACATTCACTTGAAGAAACATCAAATTGATGGAAATACTGCAATTTCAGTGAAAAGGGAATATAATTCCCTTGTTCATGGATTGGATATGTCTGACAAAGAGTAGTAAAATATGTAATGTATGACAGACACTGTACCACTAACTCATTTAGAAACCAATGGGTTTATAGATTAAAATAGTCAGTGCACAGCTGCTGATGTAGCTGTGAATTTTGCCAGAAACCACATACGTACTCAGCACTTCAAATTAGCAGCACCTCAAGTGTCCGTATTCTGTACACTAGATGTCAGCATAGCACAAACAGAGATAATAAACAAAAATTGAGTGGTAGTTACTTTTCTTATATTACAAAAGCAATTAAATGTTGTTTTGTATAGTTTCTATAGATCAGCAGTGTTTGGGAAGAAATTGCCCAAGTTCATCAATGTTATTATTCATGATTCCCTGTGGCTTTATGAGAGAGAGAGCGAGAGAAAGACAGATGAGCGATGGCTGCACGTGCAGGTGTGAAACCCCAATGTGAGACTCTTGTGGCGGAGCTCAGGCTGAGTGTACTACCCCCCCCCCCCCTCCATCCTTGCTTGGCAACTTATTGTATATGCACACTTGTTATGTCATAATTCCGTCAGTCAGTGAGAGAGAGGGTTAGGAGCTGTCAGCGTCAGCGCAGTCTCAACGTAGTGATGACAGACAAATCAGTATGATGGTGGTGGATGGCAGCAGAGATTTCAACTGGAGAGAACACATTACTAACAGTGACAGCATTTATTTGGGTTTAATCTGTGACAGGATCTAGAGGGGATTTTAGACAGCACAACATAAATAAATAAGGAGGAAGTGTTATTAGAGGTTCAGATCAGATAGCCACCAACAGAAACAAGAGTGTTTGTGTTTCTGAATAGACCGAGGGCTCTATCAAAGTCGACCACCAACAATTGAGATTCTCAAAGCACATGTGTCAAATTGATTCCACGGAGGGCCAAGTGTTCGTTTTTTTGTTACTCCACCCCTGTACTTGATTTATGAATTAAGGTCACTAATTATTAGGAACTACCTCACCTGGTTGTCTAGGTCTTAATTGAAGGGGAAAAAATTAAACCTGCAGACACTTGTACCTCCATGGAATGAGTTTGACACCCCTGCTCTACAGCACTGAAATATACATGTACACTCAGCATTACAGTCAGTTGCAATACAACACACAAGAAACAAACGCTGACATAATGCTCACGATACAATCATGTCCTTATATTGCCTTCTCATAATAGAAATCAACCACCACATTTGGGCCCTCATCACATCAAACAGACAAAGCTTCAATACAGAACTAAGATCGAATCGTACTACGCCGGCTCAGACGCTCGTCGGATGTGGCAGGACTTGCAAACCATTACAGACTACAAAGGGAAGCACAGCCAAGAGCTGCAAAGTGACACGAGCCTACCCGATGAGCTAAACCACTTCTATGCTCACTTTGAGGCAAATAACACTGAAACATGCATGAGAGCACCAGCTGTTCTAGAAGACTGTGTAACAGGTCAACTTTAAACAGGTCAACATTCACAAGGCCGCAGGGCCAGACGTGTTACGAAGACGTGTACTGCGAGCATGCGCTGACCAACTGGGAAGTGTCTTCACTGACCCATGACCAGCTGACCGAGGCAGTGACCGAGTCAGTGAAGACTGGGAAGTGGGAAGTGTCCCTGGGAAGTGTCTCCCTGTCCGAGTCTGTAATACTAACATGTTTTAAGCAGACCACCATAGTGCCTGTGCCCAAGAACACTAAGGTAACCTGCCTAAATGACTATCGTCCTGTAGCACTCACGTCTGTAGCCATGAAGTGCTTTGAAAGGCTGGTCATGAGTCACATTAACACCATTATTCCAGAAACCCTAGACCCACTCCAATTTGCATACCGCCCAAATAGATCCACATATGATGCAATCTCTATTGCTCTCCACACTGCCCTTTCCCACATGGACAAAAGGAACACCTATGAAGAGAATGCTATTCATTGACTACAGCTCAATGTTCAACACCATAGTGCCCTCAAAGCTTATCAATAAGCTAAAGACCCTGGGACTAAACACCTCCCTCTGCAACTGGATCCTGGACTTCCTGACAGGCCGCCCCCAGGTGGTAAGGGTAGGTAGCAACACATCCGACACGCTGATCCTCAACACAGGGGCCACTCAGGGTTGCATGCTCAGTCCCCTCCTGTACTCCCTGTTCACTCATGACTGCATGTCCAGGCACGACTGTTAAGGGAATTTTTATCAATAATGACTAATTATGTATACACTAATTATGTATACATTTCAATCAGGACTGACTAATCAGAATACTATTATGTTACTGTATATGTATGAATTTTCTTTTTAATCCTAGTACTGAATATAATGTGTGTAAATATAATCAAGAATTAGAACAATGACTGTCTGTTCCTTGGTAGAAATGAATTAACTATATCGCCAGACTGGCTAGAATGCTTATCTACACAGGCTGACCTTGGCTCTAGACGATGTGGGAAGGCTTGATAACTACACAGCCTTTGTACCAGTGTCAAGAAGAGACGGAACAGTTTAGAAAACGCTGATGTCATTTTCAGTTTATAACCTGTAATCAAATGTATCATGGGGAGTACTCACGAGAATAAACGCAGCTGGTTGATTTCAAAGACTGGTCTCTGCCCATTTTATACAAATAAGGGTCTTACAAACTCTTATGAATTGACAGAGTGATTCATTTTAATTGGGTATTAAAACGTAGAGGAATTTAATTCCTATAACAACGACTCGAACACCATCACTAAGTTTGCCGATGACACAACAGTGGTTGATCACCGACAACGATGAGACAGTCTATAGGGATGAGGTCAGAGACCTGGCCGTGTGATGCCAGGACAACAACCTCTCCCTCAACGTGATCAAGACTAAGGAGATGATTGTGGACTACAGGAAAAAGGGGACAGAGCACGCCCCCATTCTCATCGGCGGGGCTGCAATGGAGCAGGTTGAGAGATTCAAGTTCCTTGGTGTCCACATCACCAACAAACTAACATGTTCCAAGCACACCAAGACAGTTGTGAAGAGGGCACAACAAAACGTATTCCCCTTCAGGAGACTGAAAAGTTTTGGCATGGGTCCTCAGATCCTCAAAAGGTTCTACAGCTGCACCATCGAGTGTGGAACCTGACTGGTTGCATCACTACCTGGTCCTCTCATAAACCTAACCAGTTGTTATCAATTTGTGTCATGGCAATGCTGTTTCCGAGCAATATTGAGAGCTTTAGTGGCTGGTGTTCTGGGCACTTATTCATAAAGTGTCTCAGGGTAGGAGTTCTGATCTAGGACACTTTGTGAAAACTGGAGCTGATATTAAACTTCTCTATTGGCTGGATATTCCTTTGAAAGTCGCAAGAAAAGGAGAATCAACTTCAAACAGGTTCCCCTTCGCTAAACAGAAGACCCGGCTCAGGTGAATACATGACAAAGCCACAAAAAAGTCACACCACTCTATGATTGAATCACCTACAGAATATATTAATGAGCGATATGGTCATACGACTCCTCCTCCTCAATACGTTTTTTCCTACTGTATTGTCATTCTATAGGCTGATCTGCTCTGATCTGCTTTTTATTTTATAAATAGTTCACTTAAGTTTTTGCATCAAACTGGCAACCTTTATGTCTTCTTTTCAAAAGACTCCTCTCATGATGAGTCTTCCCACAACATAATAGATATATTGATATCTGACTCCATAATGGCTCATTAGTGGCTCATGTCTTTCACAGTCTTGGCTTGGAAGTGTCTGCCTGATACGACAATGACTCAGGTCTGGGACCTATAGAGCCCAGAGGTGGGAACTGAGGGAGTTGGGGACCAAGAAGAGGGCCCTTTCAGGAGCCGTTAGAAAGTGTGACAGAGGTGATGACAGCTCAGGGAGATCCAGGGCTAACTGCACTCTCCACACAATGCCATTTAACCCAGGCAAGCAGGAAAATGAGTGCATGGGTAGAATCCCAAATGGCACCATATTCCTTATATAGAGCTCTATGGGTCCTGGTCAAAAGTAGTGCACTTAAATAGGGAATAGGGTTCCATTTGGGATGCAGTCCATGAATTCATTCTCCTGCCTGCCTGGGTTAAATGGCATAGTGTGGAGAGTGCACTGACAGTAGATGGCAGACGTGTCTTGTTATTCTGCCCACATACTATCGATCGACACCCTAGTTTAATTGACCCAACTCCCTCAGGGTCAACAGAGAGTGAAGAGTATTTGGTCGAAAAGGATGCGACTTGTGAAAATGTTGAGAGTCTCCTTGCTTTTCCTCGTCACCTTTTAGGGAGCAGAGTTTCAGGAGTAGAAGTCATGCTGGGTTGAGTGCTGCTACGGTGTTTCCTCACCATCATTTACTGGAAAAGTCTTTAAATCTCAGTGATAGGACAAGGTTGTAACTAGAGCATGTTTTCAAACCCAGACAGTGTGCTGCCTGCCCAATCCTACCAAACCTTCATTTCCTTGATCCAACCTATTCCCACAAAGTCCATCAAGTCAAACAATGTGATGGAAAAATCCCTACAAGTAGCCTACATAATTATCTGACTTCCAAGAACACTACAATATTATGTGGAAGTTAGACTTTACACTCAGTCTTTCCGTACTCAATAATAGTTCAACAGAAAGGACAAGCCTACCTTCACAGTTAAGGGTATTAGGCGTCAAGTGATTTCTATGGTAATTAAAAACCAATCATCTCTCAGGAGGCTCATTCATGCTACAGTTTGCTTAGTGCTCACATATCCCCCTCAAACGTACAACCTTGTTAAAAACACTGACGCCAGCCAAATCACATTTCTCTATCAGGACCCACTCAGAGGAACTCAAAATGAGGCATTCCTTAATCCAAGCAGATTCCAGCAGGAAATTGTTGAATAAAGACATCATACATTAAAATAGCTCCTCATATTGCACTGAGTGTGTCTGATGAGGAGAGCTAACGAGCATTGATTCTAGTCAATTAAACTAATCTTTCGATTGAGATTCAGTGGAAGGCACAGCAACTGTGGATATTGAGAGTCACTAATTATAGAAACGTCACATGTAGTACATATAAATAATTGCCCCCTCAGTTAATAAAAGAGAAATTCAAGTTAATATCAGGACTTCACACTGCACAGCGACCCAGGGCTCTGTGAACTGATGGATACTCATTGACACAATCAGAGTTATGGAGAGTAATAGAAAGGACAAATCTGTCAATGACATTTCATCCATTCAGGCAATTGTTAAATGTGATATGAGAGGCTAAGTTAATTGTAGCATGTTAATCATTTACAGTGGGGCAAAAAAAGTATTTAGTCAGCCACCAATTGTGCAAGTTCTCCCACTTAAAAAGATGAGAGAGGCCTGTAATTTTCATCATAGGTACACGTCAACTATGACAGACAAAATGAGAAAGAAAAATCCAGAAAATCACATTGTAGGATTTTTAATGAATTTATTTGCAAATTATGGTGGAAAATAAGTATTTGGTCAATAACAAAAGTTTATCTCAATACTTTGTTATATACCTTTTGTTGGCAATGACAGAGGTCAAACGTTTTCTGTAAGTCTTCACAAGGTTTTCACACACTGTTGCTGGTATTTTGGCCCATTCCTCCATGCAGATCTCCTCTAGAGCAGTGATGTTTTGGGGCTGTTGCTGGGCAACACAGACTTTCAACTCCCTCCAAAGATTTTCTATGTGGTTGAGATCTGGAGACTGGCTAGGCCACTCCAGGACCTTGAAATGCTTCTTACGAAGCCACCCCTTCGTTGCCCGGGCGGTGTGTTTGGGATCATTGTCATGCTGAAAGACCTAGCCACGTTTCATCTTCAATGCCCTTGCTGATGGAAGGAGGTTTTCACTCAAAATCTCACGATAAATGGCCCCATTCATTCTTTCCTTTACACGGATCAGTCGTCCTGGTCCCTTTGCAGAAAAACAGCCCCAAAGCATGATGTTTCCACCCATATGCTTCACAGTAGGTATGGTGTTCTTTGGATGCAACTCAGCATTCTTTGTCCTCCAAACACGACGAGTTGAGTTCTACCAAAAAGTTATATTTTGGTTTCATCTGACCATATGACATTCTCCCAATCTTATTATTTATCATCCAAATGCTCTCTAGCAAACTTCAGACGGGCCTGGACATGTACTGGCTTAAGCAGGGGGACACGTCTGGCACTGCAAGATTTGAGTCCCTGGCGGCGTAGTGTGCTACTGATGGTAGGCTTTGTTACTTTGGTCCCAGCTCTCTGCAGGTCATTCACTAGGTCTCCCTGTGTTGTTCTGGGAGTTTTGCTCACCATTCTTGTGATCATTTTGACCCCACGGGGTGAGATCTTACGTAGAGCCCCAGATCGAGGGAGATTATCAGTGGTCTTGTATGTCTTCCATTTCCTAATAATTGCTCCCACAGTTGATTTATTCAAACCAACCAAGCTATTGTAGATTCAGTCTTCCCAGCCTGGTGCAGGTCTACAATTTTGTCTCTGGTGTCCTTTGACAGCTCTTTGGTCTTGGCCATAGTGGAGTTTGGAGTGTGACTGTTTGAGGTCGTGGACAGGTGTCTTTTATACTGATAACAAGTTCAAACAGGTGCCATTAATACAGATAACAAGTGGAGGACAGAGGAGCCTCTTAAAGAAGAAGTTACAGGTCTGTGAGAGCCAGAAATCTTGCTTGTTTGTTGGTGACCAAATACTTATTTTCCATAATTTGCAAATAAATTCATTAAAAATCCTACAATGTGATTTTCTCTATTTTTTTTCTCATTTTGTCTGTCATAGTTGAAGTGTACCTATGATGAAAATTACACGCCTCTCTCATATTTTTAAGTGGGAGAACTTGCACAATTGGTGGCTGACTAAATACTTTTTTGCCCCACTGTATATGGAACTAATGTTAACCGTAAGGGTGAATGGACCGGAAGAGTCATGCACAATAATAAGCTATAATAAGGTCATGTTAGGCCACACAAGGCAAGCAGATTTTACATTTACATGAATTCCTGTAGCAGTCTCATTCAGAAGGACTACAACGTAAACAGCTGATTAGAGACACAATGGTGGTCCATTGTCATTGAGATCTCATTTGATCAAATTAAAAAAGAGGACTGAATGTGATCTCCCATGACAAATCCTTCATAAATATGCCGCATTCATGTGCTAGTTGGAACTCTGAAGTTTCCGACTTGCTAACTGGTTGAATGTGGCAAGTGTATAACTACAACCAGTTAGCGATTAGGACATTTTAGAGGCATTACCCTAGGCTACACCATTGTTATTAAACTCACATTGTTAGTGCGTGATGTTCATTTATAATTGGCTGAGAGACATTGTAATTTCCCGACCATTTCTTCAGATTTATTTGAAAAGCATCACAGGCTGCTAAATGTCACAGTGCAGTGATGGCATTTGGAACAACTTTTATCTCTAATCCAACAAAAGTCGCAGGCGGCCATTTTGTCCCCGCCGCCACTGTTGAGGCTGTCAAGGGCGAGGTAATCTACCAAAACCCAGAATGCCTTGTGCTTAGGAAATGATGACATTCTGATACAGATCTCTCTGCTTCCACGCTGTACCACTCTCATGAGAGCATAAAGGCTCAATGTGGCTGGAATCACATAAATACGGACTAATTAGATGATAATGTAACCCGGGCTACGTTGAACAATTTAACGTTCTTTTGGTCATCATATTCTCCTCAGAAAATAATATCCACCACACTACAATTTCGGGTCATATCTCATAGCCTACAGTAGTCATACGTTGGTGGTTGGTAACGATGTATTCATGACGTCTTCTGAGGAGCTGTGGAAATTATATGAAACAGAATGACAAAAAGCATTGTCATAATAATCATATATGCATGTTCATGTATATTGTATTTACTGTATAAAAGACTGGCCTGTGATATAGCCTACAGTGATATAACTTTAGGGCAGCAGGTAGCCTAGCTGTTAGAATGTTGGTACAGAAACCAAAAGGTTGCTAGATCAAAACAAGACAAATAAGCACCCCCTATTTGAGTACATGTGAGTTATACAACAGAACATAATGGAGATTGTACTGACATTCCAGCATTCAACACTCTTTCTGTAGTAGATGCACATAACAGTGTTAGGTATTCTGATTCAGTCTTTCTATGAGGTAGCAACAACTGGGAGGATTTCAGGTGAGCAAGATCAGCTTGGATTTTTTCAGTGTTATGCTATGGGAAATATATTCAGATAAAAGAGCTATGTTGGATCTTGTTGCTTGTGGAAATACCCAGAAACAAGATGGTGGAAGGCCTGAAGATGAAGATGGAACAACAATAGAAAACTTGCCACAAAAACGGCACATTCACAAAGAGAGAAGTTTATAGAGCTGTCCTCTGGATGTCTTACCAAAAGTAATGTATGGTCTCTAGTTTCACAACAAAGCTCCAAACTTTCAATTGTTCAGTTGCTAGTTAATATGTCGGAGAGGAAGCATGACAACATGATCCTCTTCAAAAACAAGTTCAACAAATTTGAATGCCAGTGAGTTTTTATGTTTATTCAAGCTTTATTTAACTAGGCAAGTCAGTTAAGAACAAATTCTTATTTACAATGATGGCCTACCCCAGTCCAAACCCTAACCTGGACAATGCTGGGCAAATTGTGCGCCGCCCTATGGGACTCCCAATCACAGCCAGTTGTGATAAAGCCTGGAATTGAACCAGGGTCTGTAGTGACACCTCTACCACTGATATGCAGTGCCTTAGACCGCTGCGCATCTCAGGAGCCCCTTTGCCAAAAGGGCAAAGCATTTAGAAAAATTACAATAGCAAGTGATTCACAAAATTATATGTGACATTTCAAGTATCCACCATCATTTTTTAACAAATTCCTAATTATTGATTAATTATGTGTTTTCAGATGTGTAATGTAATATAGGCCTAAAGTAATGTACATTATTACCATAACGCCTTTGTTAACAACAATGTTACTGGGCTATTTTGATATGAGTTGATAATAGAACACGTGTATACATCAGTGGAAGCTGCTGAGGGTATTGATATTTTTGGGGTATTTTATTAAGATCCCCATTGGCTGTTGCAAAAGCAGCAGCTACTCTTCCTGGAGTCCACAAAAAACATGACATAATGCAGAACATTAATAGGCAACAGCACTACAGGACAGAACTACATTAAAAAATATGTTTTTACAAAAAGCACACGTAGCTGTAAGGGGTGCGTAACTGGTGGCAGCGAAGTCAGACGCAGGAGAGCAGAACTGGGTAATAACCAGAGCAGTTGAATATATATATATATAACCACCGGCATCCAGAATAATAAAGAATGGGTACAAAACCCGTCGTGCACCAGACAACAATGTCCACAAGCACTTACAACAAACAATACCACACAAAGACATGGGGGAAACAGAGGGTTAAATACACAACACGTAATGAGGGAATGAAAAACAGGTGTGCGGGAAAACAAGACAAAACAAATGGAACAAGGAGAGGAACCGACTTCGGCAGAAGTCATGACAGTAGCCTACGTGTACACATCAATACATACACACAAACTATCTAGGGGAGGACGGCTCATAATAATGTCTGGAACGGAGAAAATGGGATGGCATCAAACCATGTGTTTGATGTATTTGATACCATTCCACTGATTCCGCTCCAGCTATCACCACAAACCCGTCCTCCCCAATTAAGGTACCACCAACCTCCTGTGGCATACATCTATTTCTCAGAGCTGGTGAGACATATTGAATCAGAAAGATTGAGGCTGGTCTACTGAACATCGGCTGAGCTTCTCTCGCTCTCTCTGAGGAGAACATAACTTGGTATGCTGTATTCTAAAGGTGTTTATCTGCCATTATGAAGGCAGGACTGGTGGTGTGTGTGTGTGTGTGTGTGTGTGTGCGCGTGTGTGTGTGTATGTGTGTGCGTTTCATCATACCCACTCACAAGCTCACACTGACACCACCACAGTGTGGGTATTTCAAAAGCACACCTTCCCTTATCAGCACGGACCTCTACTATTCTCATCCACAGTGGGAACAAGTGAGTGTTCTGTGAAGATCTTGAGCCACGACTCACTCTCTGCTTGGCGCTCTCTCCCTGGCGCTCTCTGCCTGGCGCTCTCTCCCTGGCGCTCTCTCCCTGGTGCTCTTTCCCTGGCGCTCTCTGCCTGGCGCTCTCTGCCTGGCGCTCTCTGCCTGGCACTCTCTCCCTGGCGCTCTCTGCCTGGCGCTCTCTCCCTGGCGCTCTCTGCCTGGCGCTCTCTCCCTGGCGCTCTCTGCCTGGCGCTCTCTGCCTGGCGCTCTCTCCCTGGCGCTCTCTGTCTGGCGCTCTCTGTCTGGCGCTCTCTGTCTGGCGCTCTCTGCCTGGCGCTCTCTCCCTGGCGCTCTCTCCCTGGCTCTCTCTGCCTGGCGCTCTCTCCCTGGCGCTCTCTCCCTGGCGCTCTCTGCCTGGCGCTCTCTCCCTGGCGCTCTCTCCCTGGCGCTCTCTCCCTGGCGCTCTCTGCCTGGCGCTCTCTGCCTGGCGCTCTCTCCCTGGCGCTCTCTCCCTGGCGCTCTCTCCCTGGCGCTCTCTCCCTGGCGCTCTCTCCCTGGCGCTCTCTCCCTGGCGCTCTCTCCCTGGCGCTCTCTCCCTGGCGTTCTCTCCCTGGCGCTCTCTGCCTGGCGCTCTCTGCCTGGCGCTCTCTGCCTGGCGCTCTCTGCCTGGCGCTCTCTCCCTGGCGCTCTCTGCCTGGCGCTCTCTCCCTGGCGCTCTCTCCCTGGCGCTCTCTCCCTGGCGCTCTCTCCCTGGCGCTCTCTCCCTGGCGCTCTCTCCCTGGCGCTCTCTCCCTGGCGCTCTCTCCCTGGGCGAGTCAAACACATTGGAGAAACAACATATGTCAAAGCTAAAACCATCAATGCTTAAACAACAAACTAATAGGGTCAGTTTCACCTTCTAAAGGAATCCTTAACCAGCTCCCCCTGGATACTAGCTTTTTAGTGTGACGTGATTGCTGGGGCGCCACCATGACTCACAAACCTATATCTGGAATTGTATGAGGGTTTTCATTATGTTGTACAAGACAGTAGATCTGTGCTTGTTGTCATGTAACCTACATTAATAATAGGCTACATAGTTGCAGTATTGGTCAAACATTGACAGAGGCATAAAATATCCATGAATCATACAAATTGTCAACATGAAAAAAAATCAGGCAGTTCTGACAATTGAATGTGACTCATCTTTTCATTCAAATGTACTTCCCCTCGGAAATTTGACTGAACACATGACAAGAACTATTTGCTCAGCGACAGTATCAATTAGCCTAATGTGCCTGGGTTTGTTTAGTGATACAATGCATTGTGATGTACAATAAGCCATCTGAAACGTGAGTAACTCCCACAGCCACACAGTTCACTGCAAATAAAGAAGGACAAACCCAATAGTTCATTCTGGGAATTGACACAACACAAGCAACCTGTACAGGCTCTTGTCAAGATGATGAGGATGGATGCTTGATGCTGATGCTTGAACAACAGACAGAATTGATATTAGAGCACAGAAACAGTGGCTGAAGCGGCTGTGGCTGAGAATTAAGCGGCTGTGGCTGAGAATCAGAAACAGTGGCTGAGAATTAACGCAGCAGGTTAGGAGAACTAACGCAGCAGGTTAGGAGAACTAAAGCAGCAGGTTAGGAGAATTAACGCAGCAGGTTAGGAGAATTAACGCAGCAGGTTAGGAGAACTAACGCAGCAGGTTAGGAGAACTAACGCAGCAGGTTAGGAGAATTAACGCAGCAGGTTAGGAGAATTAACGCAGCAGGTTAGGAGAACTAACGCAGCAGGTTAGGAGAACTAACACAGCAGGTTAGGAGAATTAACGCAGCAGGTTAGGAGAAATAACGCAGTAGGTTGGGAGAATTAACGCAGCAGGTTAGGAGAATTAACGCATCAGGTTATTAGAATGAATGCAGCAGGTTAGGAGAATTAACGCAGCAGGTTAGGAGAATTAACGCAGCAGGTTAGGAGAACTAACGCAGCAGGTTAGGAGAACTAACGCAGCAGGTTAGGAGAATTAACGCAGCAGGTTAGGAGAACTAACGCAGCAGGTTAGGAGAATTAACGCAGCAGGTTAGGAGAATTAACGCAGCAGGTTAGGAGAACTAACGCAGCAAGTTAGGAGAATTAACGTAGCAGGTTAGGAGAACTAACGCAGCAGGTTAGGAGAATTAACGCATCAGGTTAGGAGAACTAACGCAGCAGGTTAGGAGAATTAACGCAGCAGGTTAGGAGAATTAGGTTACGGTTAGGAAAAGGGTTAGGCTTAGCTAAAATTAATTACAGTTATCCACGATGCGACAACTAGATGGAGATGTACTTTTGTCCGTTTAGAGATATACGTTTGAAAAGTGTTACATTATCAACTTTCCTGTGTGTTCAAGGCTTCTTTTTACCGTCTATGGCGTGAGGAAACTGTGCAGACAAGGTGATCTGAGCTATCTGATTGGCCAGCGGTTACCTTCAGTTACTTTCTACCTTCTGACACATGAAATGGTTCAAAATGGGAACACTTTGCCTTCCCAGAGCTAGGGCTGCTGAATCAAGTGCACCTACCGCTGACAGTCCGAAACAAATAAAAGACGTTGGAATGCAAGGCTTTATCGTAGGGCTTTTTACAGAAATATTTGGTTATTGACTAGGAATCCCTTAGAGATCAAACAGACGATCACGAATGACTGGCTGGTGACCACTGCGCTAGGCTATTATCCTCCTGTGTTCCCTCTGTAGAAAAGCAGTGTGCCCTGTTCTATTACCCCATCATTATCCCCCTTTGTGTTCTCTCTGTAGAGAAGCCGTGTGCCCTGTTCGGTTCCCCTGTGGGGAGAGATTCCCCGCAGAGAGAGTGATGGATGGAACACCATGTGGACCCTACGAGTCAGACCTGTGTGTCAACTGCAGGTGTCAGGTACACACACACACACACACACACACACACACACACACACACACACACACACACACGTAAACTCAATGCATGCAGATGCACACTCTCACACACATAAGGCAGACTTGTATGTCGATGAAGAAAAATAATGTGTTATGCACATTCCACACATGAGAATCCCGGTGCTGGGTTAAAAGAAAACAAAGATAGTTTTGCAGTTTTGTCACACAATACAATGCCACAGATGTCTCAATTTTGAGGGAGCGTGCAATTGGCATGCTGACTGCAGGAATGTCCACCAGAGCTTTTGCTAGAGAATTTCATGTTAATTTCTCTACCATAAGCTGCCTCCAACGTCATTTTAGAGAATTTGGCAGTACGTCCAACCAGCCTCACAACCACAGACAACGTGTAATCATGCCAACCCAGGACCTCCACATCTGGCTGCTTCACCAGCGGGATCGTCTGAGACCAGCCACGCAGACAGCTGATGAAACTAAGGAATTGTCTGTAATAAAGCCCTAGTATGGGGAAAAGCTCATTCTGATTGGCTGGGCCTGGCTCCTCAGTGGGTGGGTCTATGCCCAGTCATGTGAAGTCCATAGATTAAGTCCTAATTAATTGATTTCAATTGACCGATTTCTTTATATCAACTGTAACTCAGTAAAAACTTTGAAATTGGCACATGTTGCATTTATATTTTTCTTCAGTATAGCTATAAGTGGTGCAATGTTTCTGGCTGTTCCTCCTACCCTTGGCCTTCCTCTACTACCCTGCCTCACTCCCTCTGTCCTGTGACAGAAACCCTGCTCAGTCAGAGAGAGATGATGGGACCTGTCAGTAGTTCACTGGAGTAGGGTTTTCTCTCTGTAGGTCACTGGATAAGGGTATTCTCTTTTTAGGTCACTAGTGAAGAGTTTTCTCTCTGTGCTGGTGGATTTAATTGTCTCTTACAAGATGAAAAAAATATTAAAGCCTCTCATTGGCCAATACATAGCAATCTTCCTAGTGATTGTCTCTCTGGTGAATGTTATAACAACGTGTGCCAGCCTGTAGAAAGTTCTCTTGTTTTGTTATATTTCAGACCTCATAGTTTTTTATGGTTTTAGAGTTTTCATACATTAATTTCAGGCGGCGCCCCACTTTCTGATTCATATCGCTTGATTTCTAATGACAGTTGTCGATTAGATCGACTGATTGTAATTGAATCGGGTGTTCACTACATAAGTGAATGAAAGCTCTTAAAATTTGCATATCCAAACCTTCTGTCTGCCAGCCCCCGTATCGAGAAGCGACACCTCGACAAAATATTTTGAATGTGGGCGGAACTTCCGGCTGAGTGTACCCGGAAGATTTGGATGCAAGTTTCTCGGACGTTTAGCCATATGTTCGCTTTTTATATATCGATCACTGGTTTTTATTTCATTTCGGTAATTTTATAAACTCAATACCGGGACGATGTTGTCTTTAGATTTCCTTGATGATGTGCGGCGGATGAATAAGCGTCAGGTATGTACGATAATATTGTTTTTGTTGTGTGAATGTGACGGATTCTTCCAAGGCTAGTTAGCTAGCTATCTAGTTATGCTAGCAACATTAGTCGGCTGGTTAATAACACGTTGCTTAAAATGTCAAGTCGTCTATGCTAACTAGCTACCCAGCTTTCCGTGTGGTCTTAATCATGTATAAAGAAAAATACCCTGCTAGTTATACGTTACATCGCCTACTGAACATGCATTATAAACTGGGTTGTCAAAATAACTAGCTAGCAACCTTGCAAAATCAATGTAGCTTTAGCCCGTACAATTTCCTCTCTGCCTAAATATGGTGTTACTTCAGTCTTCTTCAAACCTGGCGCTGAGGACCTACAAAGTGTCCAGACTTTTATTCCAGCCTAAGTTACTAGTTTCTACTAGATTCTGCTGATCACCAAACCCTTTATTAACTGAAACATATGTATTAGTACTGGGTTGGGACAAAAGCCTGCACACCTTGTTAGTCCCCAGGACCAGCTGTTGGTAGATATAGTTATTATGACGTTGTTATAAGCGAACACTAGCTTATCCTCGTCTCAGCCTGACAACCTGTCTTATTTGTTTTCAGCTCTACTACCAGGTGCTGAATTTTGGTATGATAGTGTCCTCAGCCCTGATGATCTGGAAAGGACTGATGGTCGTGACAGGCAGCGAGAGCCCTATTGTTGTCGTCCTCAGGTAAAGCATTGGTATTGGATTTATGTAGATGGAGTGCTTTTCAATACACTCAAAGCACTTTCCAAGTATGGGGAAATTTGCCACTTTCATAACCCAAGTGTAGCACCAACATACCTGCTGTTTGTCTGAAGTGCATCTGCTAATTTTCAGTAACCTGTCTATACTTGACTGTAACATGTCCTTGGTTTCAGTGGAAGTATGGAGCCTGCTTTCCATCGAGGAGACCTTCTGTTCCTAACAAACCGGGTTGAAGACCCCATCAGAGTCGGAGAGATTGTGGTCTTCAGGATAGAGGGCAGAGAGATCCCCATAGTACACAGAGTACTAAAGATTCATGAAAAGTTGGTCTATGATGTTTCTGTAGTTATTGAAATGCACTAGTTCTCTCTCGGGATAGTTCTCTTTGTTTGTTACAAGTTTTAGAAGGCCTACTTCCCCCAAAAAGTGTGTATTGCTACATAACACTCAAACTAGGCTCTAAATATTCTGTAATGTTTCTTACCTCGTATTTGCTGGGTAACTGAATAAATGTCATTGTCAGAGCAACTTCATAAGCCACTCTGGGGCCAGGAAATAGCTGTATGACATCCAAACTAAATCTAAATGTTGTTTATCTCCAGGGAAAATGGCGAAATCAAGTTCCTGACCAAAGGTGACAACAACTCTGTAGATGACAGAGGGCTATACAAGCCGGGACAGCACTGGCTAGAGAAAAAAGATGTGGTGGGACGAGCCAGAGGGTGAGCATTTATCTCATTCCACCAGAGTGATACTAGGCTTAGTCTGCTGTATGACTTCAGTCTCATGCTTCACTTCACTTGATCTATATGATACCATTTCCCTTGAGATATTATTTAGTGCAAAATTAAACTGAACTTGAGTCTGCGCTCATCTAGCCTGTAGTAGTGGAAGGGCTCAAGCATGGTTTAAAGTTCTCCATCACAGTGACGGATTTGAGATCAGTGTAGATCCGCATAAAAGTCTCAGGGGGAAAGGTGTGTGGGGGGGGGCTGATCTGGAGATCACATATCCTAATATGAAGTAATATTTTCCCAAATAAATGTATTATCATATGTTATTTTCTCTGTTACGCTGTGTGAACTGAACTGACAGGCTGTAGCTGACACTCAGATGTTCAGATGAAAATGGCAGTTTAAAAGTTAATCATTTTTTTTCCATTTGTCACATCCATACACTCGAGGCGCATTCAAGTTGGCAGAGGAGTTTTGGCAAATGTATTCTGAAAGCGGGTTTGGCCTTTTTTAATATTTTTTTCTTTTAAAGAGGAGGATCCCAGTTTTCCATTGCTACCACGTTTATTTCTTACTCCTTCAATTATGCGAGTGGCATCATTTTAGAAATGCTCTGGTTACAACAGAGCATGGTTTAGGTACTTCTGCTCAAAGTAGTGATGGGTAGTTTGCGAACAAGCTGCTTTTTAAAAAAGGATTAGGTTGTTTTTTGCAAAAAAATAATTTCTCCAGTTTATTTGACTCCCTGATGTGCATACTGCTGGTTTTTGATCTCCAGACATCGACTATCTGCAGATAAATGATAAAAAATATTCTCTGAAGATGCTAATTCCTCAGTGCAGGAACCATACTGTGAGGAGAGACCCTCATTCCGCACTATGCTATTTTTTTTCAGTGCTTTACATTTTTTTGTCTTTATTTTTTATTTTTGCAAGCCATCTAATCATTTGGTCAGGTAAAAATGTATTTGAACTCAAATTTCACGATCTGACATAATGGTAGGTAACATTTTAGGCTTTAAATTAGGGGTTGACCATTTTTCATGGTTTTATGTACATTTCTAAGCACTACTGATGGGCAGCCAAATGAGAAGCTCTTTTAGGTGAAAGGAGCCAAATGGGCAACAGTGTCTTAAATGGACAATGACCGTTTGTAATAGAAACCAAAAATATCTTCGAGTGAATAATAATTCATTGATATATTTATAATAAAAGAATAGTTATTAATAACGATCAGGATGTTGTGTCCAATGGGTAAATACAGATAGACAAACTCCATGCTTCAGCCTATGTACATTTTATAGTCACTATGCTGCATCAGTTGGGCTACAGGTGATATTGCTTATAGCATATCTGATAATATAGACCATGCATAGGCTATATGCATGGTCCAATATGATTTTACCAGTATTTTATTGGACAAATTTCTAAAGGTGGTAATTTAATTTGAAATGGTTTCAGCATCATTTTAGTTTCATTTTGGAGTAGAATGTCCCTTTAAAAAGTCACCAGAACTGAGCTTCTCAGTCTTCTACTTACAAATTATCCCAGGGTGGACCCTGGACCCCCTAAGGAAAGGGACTGGAATTGGTCAAACTCGCAGTCTAGGTCTAATACATGTACACAATTATTCACTTTCCATGAAAGCATGATGCCCATGACTTTCTGACATGAAAGGGCAGGTTAACTTGGCCCCAGACTAGTTTCAGTCACAGGATTTATTATTTTGCTTTAACCCTTCTCAAGTATTTAACCAGTTGTGTACATACTTTAAAGTACTACTTAAGTTATTTAATTTTTTTGTGTGTCTGTAGTTGGCTTTAGTATTTATGTTTTTGGTGAACTTTTACTTCACTACATTTTAATTTTCATTTATTCTTTATTTCACCTTTATTTAACCAGGTAAGCTAGTTGAGAACAAGTTCACATTTACAACTGCAACCTGGCCAAGATAAAGCAAAGCAGTGCGACACAAACAACAACACAGAGTTACACATGGAATAAACAAGCGTACAGTCAATAACACAATAGAAAAAAAGAAAGTCTATATACAGTGTGTGCAAATGGTATGAGGAGGTAAGGCAATAAATAGGCCATATTAGTCAAGTAATTACAATTTAGCAGATTAACACGGGAGTGATAAATGAGGAGATGATGTGCAAGTAGAGATACTGGTGTGCAAAAGAGCAGAAAAGTAAATAAAAACAATATGGGGATGAGGGAGGTAGATTGGGTGGGCTATTTACAGATGGACTATGTACAGCTGCAGCAATCGGTTAGCTGCTCAGATAGCTGATGTTTAAAGTTAGTGAGGGAAATATAAGTCTCCAGCTTCAGCGATTTTTGCAATTCGTTCCAGTCACTGGCAGCAGAGAACTGGAAGGAGAGGTGGCCAAAGGAGGTGTTGGCTTTGGGGATGAGCAGTGAGATATACCTGCTGGAGCGAGTGCTATGGGTGGGTGTTGTTATCGTGACAAGTGAGCTAAGGCAGAGCTTTACCTAGCATAGACTTCTAGATGACCTGGAGCCAGTGGGTCTGGCAACGAATATGTAGCGAGGGCCAGCCGACTAGAGCATACAGGTCGCAGTGGTGGGTGGTATAAGGGGCTTTGGTGACAAAACGGATGGCACTGTGATAGACTGCATCCAGTTTGCTGAGTAGAGTATTGGAAGCTATTTTGTAGGTGACATCGCTGAAGTCGAGGATCGGTAGGTTGGTCAGTTTTACTAGGGTAAGTTTGGCGGCGTGAGTGAAGGAGGCTTTGTTGCGAAATAGAAAGACAATTCTAGATTTGATTCTAGATTTGATTTTGTATTGGGGATGTTTAATATGAGTCTGGAAGGAGAGTTTACAGTCTAGCCGGACACCTAGGTAGTTGTCCACATATTCTAGGTCATAATCGTCCAGAGTAGTGATGCTAGTCGGGTGGACAGGTGCGGGCAGTGAACGGTTGAAAAGCATGCATTTGGTGTTACTAGCGTTTAAGAGCAGTTGGAGGCCACGGAAGGAGTGTTGTATGGCATTGAGAAGCTCGTTAGGAGGTTTGTTAACAGTGTCCAAAGAAAGGCCAGAATGGTGTCGTCTGCATAGAGGTGGATCAGGGAATCACCCGCAGCAAGAGCGACATCATTTATATATTTATATATATATATATAGATAGATAGATAGATAAGAGTCGGCCTGGGAATTGAACCCTGTGGTAACCCCATAGAGACTGCCAGAGGTCCGGACAACAGGCCCTCCGATTTGACACACTGAACTCTGTCTGTGAAGTAGTTGGTGAACCATGCGAGGCATGGTCATTTAAGAAACCAAGGCTATTGAGTCGAAAGCCTTGGCTAGGTCGATGAAGACGGCTGCACAATACTGTCTTTTAAGAGGGTGAGGAAATTACTTTTTAAGAACGACCAGGCATCCTCAACTGATGGGATGAGGTCCTTCCAGGATCCTTCCAGGATACCCGGGCCAGGTTGATTAGAAAGGCCTGCTCGCAGAAGTGTTTTAGGGAGCGTTTGACAGTGATGAGGGGTGGTCGTTTGACCTCAGACCCATAGCGGATGCAGGCAATGTGGCAGTGATCCCTGAGATCCTGATTGAAAACAACAGAGGTGTATTTGGAGTAGAGGTCGACCGATTACGATTTTTCAACGCCAATACCAATTTATTGGAGGACCAAAAAAAAGCCGATACCGATTAATCAGCCTTTTTTTTTTTTTTCTCTTCTTTTTTTAAAAATTATATTTTTATTTATTTTATTATTATTCTATATATTTTTTTTTTTATTATTATGATTATTTTTTTTTGTTGTAATAATGACAATTACAACAATACTGAATGAACACTTATTTTAACTTAATATAATGCATCAATAAAATCAATTTAGCGTCAAATAAAATGAAACCTGTTCAATTTGGTTTAAATAACGCAAAAACACAGTGTTGGAGAAGAAAGTAAAAGTGCAATATATGTAAAAAAAAAAAACTAACGTTTAAGTTCCTTGTTCAGAACATGAGAACATGTGAAAGCTGGTGGTTCCTTTTTAACAGGAGTCTTCAATATTTCCAGGTAAGACGTAGTTATTATAGGACAATTTCTCTCTATACGATTTGTATTTCATATACCTTTGACTATTGGATGTTCTTATAGGCACTTTAGTATTGCAGTGTAACAGTATAGCTTCCGTCGCTCTCCTCGCCCCTACCTTGGCTCAAACCAGGAACACATCGACAACAGCCACCCTCGAAGCAGCGTTACCCATCGATCCACAAAAGCCGCGGCCCTTGCAGAGCAAGGTGAACAACCACTCCAAGTCTCAGAGCGAGTGACGTTCGAAACGCTATTAGCACGCACCCCGCTAACTAGCTAGCCATTTCACATCGGTTACACCAGCCTAATCTCGGGAGTTGGTAGGCTTGAAGTCATAAACAGCTCAATGCTTGAAGCACAGGACTAGCTGCTGGCAAAACTCACTAAAGTGCTGTTTGAATGAATGCTTACGAGCCTGCTGGTGCCTACCATCGCTCAGTCAGACTGCTCTATCAAATCATAGACTTAATTATAACATAATAACACACAGAAATATGATCCTTAGGTCATTAATATGGTCGAATCCGGAAACTATCATCTCGAAAACAAGACGTTTATTCTTTCAGTGAAATACGGAACCATTCTGTATTTTAACTAACGGGTGGCATCCATAAGTCTAAATATTCCTGTTACATTGCACAACCTTCAATGTTATGTTATAATTACGTAATATTCTGGTAAATTAGGCAGCCCAAACTGTTGCATATACCCTGACTCTGCGTGCAATGAACGCAAGAGAAGTGACACAATTTCACCTGGTTAATATTGCCTGCTAACCTGGATTTCTTTTAGCAAAATATGCAGGTTTAAAAATATATACTTGTGTATTGATTTTAAGAAGGGCATTGATTATGGTTAGGTACACATTGGATCAAGACAGTCCTTTTTCACGAATACGACCGCATCGATTATATGCAACGCAGGACACTCTAGATAAACTAGTAATATCATCAACCATGTGTAGTTAACTAGTGATTGATTGTTTTTCATAAGAAAAGTTTAATGCTAGCTAGCAACTTACCTTGGTTTCTTACCTCATTCGCGTAACAGGCAGGCTCCTCGTGGAGTGCAATGTAATCAGGTGGTTAGAGCGTTGGACTAGTTAACTGTAAGGTTGCAAGATTGAATCCCCCGACCTGACAAGGTAAAAATCTGTCATTCTGCCCCTGAACGAGGCAGTTAACCCACCGTTCCTAGGTTGTCATCGAAAATAAGAATGTGTTCTTAACTGACTTGCCAAGTTAAATAAAGGTGTAAAACATTTTTTAAATCGGTGTCCAAAAATACCGATTTCCGATTATGTCTGAGTGTTGGAGTGTGCCCCTGGGTATTCGTATATCGAAAATGTTGCCGTCTGATTTGCTTAATATTTATGCTTTGACTTTAGATACTTAAGTACATTTTAGCAATTCCATTTACTTTTTATACTTAAATATTTTTAAAACCAAATACTTTTAGACTTTTACTCAAGTAGTATTTTACTTGGTGACTTTTACTTGTCATTTTCTAAGGTATCTTTACTTTTACTCAAGTACCACAATTGAGTACTTTTCCCACCACTGTATTTAACTATTGAAGATGTAATGTTAGGTAATAATTTACTTGAATTGTACATCATAACAGCGACATGACATTGTCATGAACATGTCATCTGATGTTGAATGTCAATTTTGTCTCCAGGTTTGTGCCATACATCGGAATCGTTACCATTCTGATGAACGACTATCCCAAATTCAAGGTAAGATATTTTACATCGTCATCATTAGAAGGAAAATCACCTAAGGTTTTATGAATTGTTTACTAAATTCAGCCTTATTAGGAGCGTTATGCAGGTACTCTAAAGGTTAGAGAGCCTGACCAGCAGCCAGACACTAAACAGTAGGAGAGCAACTGGCAGACGGAAAGCTGTTGGTTTCAGATCCTCGGAACAGGGATACTAGTATTTTGTTGTTCTTCCCCTTCCCAGTACGCTGTTCTCTTCCTGCTGGGTCTGTTCGTCCTGGTCCATCGGGAGTGAGGAAGAGACTACCTAACTATCTACCACGGAGGAAGAATTGTAAATCCCCACCCCACCATGCCTTTCAAGACAGAATTATGTTGAATATGTCAAATTAAGGTGCTTTTTCTGTACCATATGTTTTGAATTGTGTCTAGAAATGTGGATCGTGTTTACATTATAAAAAAACAAGCATTCATTATTTTTGTGAGGGAAATTAGATATAAGTTAAGTAGAATAAAGAGCTGTTTCTTTATTTTATTTTTTTCAGAACATGAATCCAACATTTTAGATGGTTAATTGTGTAATTTGTTTTCACTTTTTAATTGGGCTTTGCTTGAAATATTGAATGACAAGTGATATGTTTGTGACATTAAATATGACATCTGTTACCCTCTATCCTGCATTCTGGTAACTTATGCATCTAGTGTTTTTTCTTATAATCAAGTATAACTTCACTAAAACAGATTTGTGCATTTTCAAAATGCCATTATTTTACATGCAGGCTAAATATGACATTTAGATTTGAGTCATTTAGCAGACACTTATCCAGAGCGACTTACAGTTAGTGCATTCATCTTAAGATGGCTAGGTGGGACAACCACACATCTTATTCATGGAAGGCACTTTTTTTTTTATATACACAACAAAAATCCAAACGCAACATGTAAAGTGTTGGTCCAATGTTTCATGAGCTAAAATAAAAGATCCCAACAGGCCTCACAACCACAGACCAAGTGTATGGCGTTAGCTGATGTGAACAGAGTGCCCCATGGTGGCGATGGGGTTATGGGCAGGCATAAGCTACAGACAAAAACAATTGCATTTTATAGAAGGCAATTTGAATGCACAGAGATACTGTGACGAGATCCTGAGGCCCATTGTCGTGCAATTAATCCACCGTACACAATTCTTGGAAGCTGAAAATGTCCCAGTTCTTCTATGGCCTGCATACTCACCAGACATGTCACCTATTGAGCATGTTTAGGATGATCTGGATTGACATGTACGACAGTGTGTTCCAATATCCAGCAACTTTGCACAGCATTGAATCGGAGTGGGACAACATTCCACAGGCCACAATCAACTTTCTGATCAGCGCTTTGCGAAGGAGATGTGTCATGCTGCATGAGGCAAACGGTGATCACACCAGATATTGGTTTTCTGATCCACGCCCCTACCTTTTTTTTTTAGGTATTTGACCAACAGTTGCAGATTTGTATTCCCAGTTGTGAAATCCATAGATTAGGGCCTAATTCATTTATTTCACTTGACTGATTTCTTGATATGATCTGGAACTTTATAATCTTTGAAATTGTTGCATGTTGCATTTATACAGTGCCTTGCGAAAGTATTCGGCCCCCTTGAACTTTGCGACCTTTTGCCACATTTCAGGCTTCAAACATAAAGATATAAAACTGTATTTTTTTGTGAAGAATCAACAAGTGGGACACAACCATGAAGTGGAACGACATTTATTGGATATTTCAAACTTTTTTAACAAATCAAAAACTGAAAAATTGGGCGTGCAAAATTATTCAGCCCCCTTAAGTTAATACTTTGTAGCGCCACCCTTTGCTGCGATTACAGCTGTAAGTCGCTTGGGGTATGTCTCTTATCAGTTTTGCACATCGAGAGACTGAAATTTTTTCCCATTCCTCCTTGCAAAACAGCTCGAGCTCAGTGAGGTTGGATGGAGAGCATTTGTGAACAGCAGTTTTCAGTTCTTTCCACAGATTCTCGATCGGATTCAGGTCTGGACTTTGACTTGGCCATTCTAACACCTGGATATGTTTATTTTTGAACCATTCCATTGTAGATTTTGCTTTATGTTTTGGATCATTGTCTTGTTGGAAGACAAATCTCCGTCCCAGTCTCAGGTCTTTTGCAGACTCCATCAGGTTTTCTTCCAGAATGGTCCTGTATTTGGCTCCATCCATCTTCCCATCAATGTTAACCATCTTCCCTGTCCCTGCTGAAGAAAAGCAGGCCCAAACCATGATGCTGCCACCACCATGTTTGACAGTGGGGATGGTGTGTTCAGCTGTGTTGCTTTTACGCCAAACATAACGTCTTGCATTGTTGCCAAAAAGTTCAATTTTGGTTTCATCTGACCAGAGCACCTTCTTCCACATGTTTGGTGTGTCTCCCAGGTGGCTTGTGGCAAACTTTAAACAACACTTTTTATGGATATCTTTAAGAAATGGCTTTCTTCTTGCCACTCTTCCATAAAGGCCAGATTTGTGCAATATACGACTGATTGTTGTCCTATGGACAGAGTCTCCCACCTCAGCTGTAGATCTCTGCAGTTCATCCAGAGTGATCATGGGCCTCTTGGCTGCATCTCTGATCAGTCTTCTCCTTGTATGAGCTGAAAGTTTAGAGGGACGGCCAGGTCTTGGTAGATTTTTCAGTGGTCTGATACTCCTTCCATTTCAATATTATCGCTTGCACAGTGCTCCTTGGGATGTTTAAAGCTTGGTAAATCTTTTTGTATCCAAATCCGGCTTTAAACTTCTTCACAACAGTATCTCGGACCTGCCTGGTGTGTTCCTTGTTCTTCATGATGCTCTCTGCGCTTTTAACGGACCTCTGAGACTATCACAGTGCAGGTGCATTTATACGGAGACTTGATTACACACAGGTGGATTGTATTTATCATCATTAGTCATTTAGGTCAACATTGGATCATTCAGAGATCCTCACTGAACTTTTGGATAGAGTTTGCTGCACTGAAAGTAAAGGGGCTGAATAATTTTGCACGCCCAATTTTTCAGTTTTTGATTTGTTAAAAAAGTTTGAAATATCCAATAAATGTCGTTCCACTTCATGATTGTGTCCCACTTGTTGTTGATTCTTCACAAAAAAATACAGTTTTATATCTTTATGTTTGAAGCCTGAAATGTGGCAAAAGGTCGCAAAGTTCAAGGGGGCCGAATACTTTCGCAAGGCACTGTATTTTGGTTCACTATATATGTGCAGTCAACAGTTTGGATACACCTACTCATTCAAGAGATTTTATTTTCTTGGGTTGAGGTTGGAAATTGTGGAGGCCAAGTCATCTGATGCAGCACTCCATCACTCCTTCTTGGTCAAATAGCCCTTACACAGCCAGGAGGTGTGTTGGGTCATTGTCCTGTTGAAAAACAAATGATAGTCCCACTAAGCGTAAACCAGATGGGATGGCGTATCGCTGCAGAATGCTGTGGTAGCCATGCTAGTTACGTGTGCCTTGAATTCTAAATAAATCACTGACAGTGTCACCAGCAAACCACCATCACACCTCTTCCATGCTTCATGGTGGTCACCAAACATGCAGAGATCATCCAGTCACCTACTCTGCTTCTCACAAAGACACGGCGGTTAGAACCAAAAATCTCAGATTTGAACTCATCAGACCAAAAGGCATATTTCCACCGGTCTAATGTCCTCTGCTGGTGTTTCTTGGCCCAAACAAGTCTCTTCTTCTTATTAGTGTCTTTTAGTAGTGGTTTCTTTGCAGCAATTTGACCATGAAGGCCTGATTCACGCAGTCTCCTCTGAACAGTTGATGTTGAGATGTGTCTGTTACTTGAACTCTAAAGCATTTATTTGGGCTGCAATTTCTGATGCTGGTAACTCTAATGAACTTATCATCTGCAGCAGAGGTAACTCTGGTTCTTCCTTTCCTGTTGTGGTCCTCATGAGAGCCAGTTTCATCACAGCGTTTGAGGGTTTTTGCGACTGCACTTGAAGAAACTATTCTTGAAATGTTCTGGATTGACTGACTTTCATGTCTTAAAGTAATGATGGACTGTCATTTTCTCTTTGCTTATTTGAGATGTTCTTTCCATAATATGGACTTTGTATTTTACCAAATAGGGCTATCTTCTGTGTACTACCCCTACCTTGTCACAACACAACTGATTGGCTCTAACGCATTAAGAAGGAAAGAAATTCCACAATTGAACTTTTAACAAGGCACACCTGTTAATTGAAATGCATTCCAGGTGACTACCTCATGAAGCTGGTTGAGAGAATGCCAAGAATGTGTAAAGATGTTATCAAGGCAAATGTGGCTACTTTGAGAACTTCAAATATAAAATCATTTGGATTTGTTTAACACTTTTTTGGTTACTACATATGTGTTTTTTCATAGTTTTGATGTCTTCACTATTATTTTAAAATGTAGAAAATAGTTCAAACTAAAAAACACCCTTGAATGAGTAGGTGTGTCCAAACTTTTGACTGGTATATACATGTGTGTGTGTGTATATATATATATATATATATATATATATATATATATATACACACACACACACACACAGAGGGGCAATTATCAGTGAGATTATCAGTGGTCTTGTATGTCTTCCATTTCCTAATAATTGCTCCCACAAGCTGCTTACCTATTGCATATGTAATGGATGTGAAGCGGCTAGCTTGGTTAGCGTGGGCACTAAATAGCGTTTCAATCAGTGACGTCACTTGCTCTGAGACCTTGAAGTAGTAGTTCCCCTTGCTCTGCAAGGGCCGCGGCTTTTGTGGAGCGATGGGTAACGATGCTTCGAGGGTGACTGTTGATGTGTGCAGAAGGTCCCTGGTTCGCGCCGGGGTATGGGCGAGGGGACGGTTTAAATTTGTACTGTTACATTGGTGCCGTGACCCGGATTACTGGTTGCTGCGGAAAAAGGAGGAAGGTCAAAAGGGGGGTGAGTGTAACGGATGTGAAACGGCTAGCTTAGTTAGCGTGGGCGCTAAATAGCGTTTCAATCAGTGACGTCACTTGCTCTGAGACCTTGAAGTAGTAGTTCCCCTTGCTCTGCAAGGGCCGCGGCTTTTGTGGAGCGATGGGTAACGCTGCTTCGAGGGTGACTGTTGATGTGTGCAGAAGGTCCCTAGTTCGCGCCCGGGTATGGGCGAGGGGACGGTCTAAAATTAAACTGTTACATTGGTGCCGTGACCCGGATGTAACAATGTAACAGTACAAATTTAAACCGTCCCCTCGCCCATACCCCGGCGCGAACCAGGGACCTTCTGCACACATCAACAGTCACCCTCGAAGCATCGTTACCCATCGCTCCACAAAAGCCGCGGCCCTTGCAGAGCAAGGGGAACTTCAAGGTCTCAGAGCAAGTGACGTCACTGATTGAAACGCTATTTAGTGCCCACGCTAACCAAGCTAGCCGCTTCACATCCGTTACACTCACCCCCCTTTTGACCTTCCTCCTTTTTCCGCAGCAACCAGTAATCCGGGTCAACAGCATCAATGTAACAGTACAAATTTAGACCGTCCCCTCGCCCATACCCGGGCGCGAACTAGGGACCTTCTGCACACATCAACAACTGACGCCTACGAAGCGTCGTTACCCATCGCTCCACAAAAGCCGCGGCCCTTGCAGAGCTACTACTGGGAACTACTACTTCAAGGTCTCAGAGCAAGTGACGTCACTGATTGAAGCTAGCCGTTTCACATCCGTTACACTCACCCCCCTTTTGACCTTCCTCCTTTTTCCGCAGCAACCAGTAATCCGGGTCAACAGCATCAATGTAACAGTACAAGTTTAAACCGTCCCCTCGCCCATACCCCGGCGCGAACCAGGGACCTTCTGCACACATCAACAGTCACCCTCGAAGCATCGTTACCCATCGCTCCACAAAAGCCGCGGCCCTTGCAGAGCAAGGGGAACTACTACTTCAAGGTCTCAGAGCAAGTGACGTCACTGATTGAAACGCTATTTAGTGCCCACGCTAACCAAGCTAGCCGCTTCACATCCGTTACACTCACCCCCCTTTTGACCTTCCTCCTTTTTCCGCAGCAACCAGTAATCCGGGTCAACAGCATCAATGTAACAGTACAAATTTAGACCGTCCCCTCGCCCATACCCGGGCGCGAACTAGGGACCTTCTGCACACATCAACAACTGACGCCTACGAAGCGTCGTTACCCATCGCTCCACAAAAGCCGCGGCCCTTGCAGAGCAAGGGGAACTACTACTTCAAGGTCTCAGAGCAAGTGACGTCACTGATTGAAACGCTATTTAGCGCCCACGCTAACTAAGCTAGCCGTTTCACATCCGTTACACATATTCAGTCTTCCCAGCCTGGTGCAAGTCTACAATTTTGTTTCTGGTGTCCTTTGACAGCTCTTTGGTCTTGGCCATAGTGGAGTTACGAGTGTGACTGTTTGAGGTTGTGGACAGGTGTATTTTATACTGATAACAAGTTCAAACAGATAACAAGTGGAGGACAGAGGAGCCTCTTAAAGAAGAAGTTACAGGTCTGTGAGAGCCAGAAATCTTGCTTGTTTGTAGGTGACCAAATACTTATTTTCCATCATAATTTGCAAATAAATTCATTAAAAATCCTACAATGTGATTTTCTGGATTCTGGAAAATTACAGGCCTCTCTCATCTTTTTAAGTGGGAGAACTTGCACAATTGGTGGCTGACTAAATACTTTTTTGCCCCACTGTACATACACTACTCTTTTTTTTTTTAAACAATATTCTGAACCGATGTTTGCCCTTTTGACATACAGTGCCTTCCGAAAGTTTTCATACCCCTTGACTTCTTACACATTTTGTTGTATTACAGCCTGAACACACAATAATACCATAATGACAAAGAGAAAACATGTTTAAAAAAATGTTTGCACATTTATTGAAAAAAAAAAAAAACAGAAATGTTTCATTTACATAAGTGTTCACACCCCTGAGTCCATATATGTTAGTCACCTTTGGCAGCGATTACAGCTGTGAGTCTTTCTGGGAAAGTCTCTAAGAGCTTTGCACACTTGGATTGTACAATATTTGCACTTTATTTTATTTTTAATTCTTCAAGCTCTGTCTAGTTGGTTGTTGATCATAGCTAGACAGACATTTTCAAGTCTTGCCATAGTTGTTCAAGCCGATTTAAGTAAAAACTGTAACTAGGTCTCTCAGGAACATTCAATGGCATCTTGGTAAGCAACTTTAATTCAATGGCCTTGTGTTTTACATTATTGTCCCGCTGAAAGGTGAATTTGTCTCCCGGTATCTGTTGGAAAGCAGAGTGAACCAGGTTTTCCTCTAGGATGTTGCCTGTGCTTAGCTCTATTCCGTTTATTTTTATCCTAAACAAACTCCCTGTGCAGACTGCATTATTTTCACTCTGTCATTTAGGTTAGTATTGTGGAGTAACTACAATGTTGTCGATTCATCCTCAGTTTTCTCCTTTCACAGCCATTAAACTCTGTAACTGTTTTAAAGTTACCATGGGCCTTATGGTGAAATCCCTGAGTCGTTTCCTCTCCAGCAACTGAGTTAGGAAGTACGCCTGTATCTTTGTAGTGACTGGGTGTATTGATACACCATCCAAAGTGCAATTAATAACGTGACCATGCTGAAAGGGATTTTCAATGTCTGCTTTTGTTATTTTTACCCATCTACCAATAGGTGCCCTTTGCAAGGCATTGGAAAACCTCCCTTGTCTTTGTGGTTGAATCTGTGTTTGAAATTCACTGCTCGACTGAGGGGCCTTACAGATAATTTTATATGAGGGTACAGATATGAGGTAGTCATTAAAAAAAACATGTTAAACACTATTATTACGCACAGAGTGAGTCCATGCAACTTATTATGTGACTTGTTAAGCAAAGTTTTACTCCTGAATTTATTTAGGCTTGCCATACATAACAAAAGGATTGAATTATTATTGACTCAAGATATTTCAGAATTACATTTTTTATGAATTTGTAACAATGTCTAAAAGCATAATTCCACTTTGACATTATGGGGTATGTGATGCAAAATCTAAATTGTATCCATTTTTTATCATTCAGGCTGTAACACAACAAAGTATGGTGTGAATGTGAATACGGTGTGAGTGTGAATACGGTCTGAAGACACTGTATATGCTCTCATGGTGGGGAGGAAGAACTAAGAATAAACAAAGTTACTATGAAGGATAAATATTTGCCTCTTCAAATCAAGAGTTTTAAAGCTTTGGGACGCACCCTGACAAAGGGCCTTATTCAATAAACACTGTACAGCATCCAAATATTCTTGAGACGCGGCCAAACAGTATTCCTCCCACACCGTTAAAATTGTTACACAATAATACAATAAATACAACCATATTTGATACATTATTTATTAACAGATATCAAGGCATATTTTGCTCAGTCTTCATTTGATTGTTTCCCTGATGGTATGAGTTAAAATTCTAATTAACCGTGGGTGGTCACAGTCTTAAAATCATCTTGCATTTCTGGAGGATGTTGCTAATGTAGAGTGATAGAAGGTTTGATGGTGGTAGACTGGGATTTTAAAGCACAGCAGTTACTGCAAGTTGTTTTACTTCACATTCAGACAATCTTATAAGGACATGCAGTCTAGATGTGGTTTGCTTATACCGGTTCTAATTTATCTAATGGTGAATCCTATATGTCTTTATATAGAATACTGGAAATCCCTCCAACATAGTCTAATCCCCATCAAAAGGTTAATCAGGTATGTTTGTGGGACACCAACACTTTCCAGGTCTCTAGGGAATTACCTGCATTGACTCAGTCTGTAGGTACTTCACACATCCTTCAGGCACTTTAAGATGAAATAACCTCTAATCCTTGAGCCCTTCAAATTCATGGCTTCCATGCGAGTCGAGTCCAGCTCGACCATAGACCTCAATCAACCTTTCAAGTATTGTCCTTGTCAAGGTCATTTCATTTATTAAGAGACAGTTTCCCGGTCACAGATTAAGTTTAGTCCTGGACAATGAAGCAACTTGTAATTTTAATCCCTTTGTGTTATTGAAAATGGCTCGTAAATTAACATTTTCATGGTTAAGTTTACACCTGTTGTATTCGGCGCATGTGACTAATACAATTTGATTGGATTTCATGGAGATTTTACATTGACCATGCTTTTATTCCAGAACTAGGCTTAATCTTTGCCCTGAGAATCGGCCCCAAATGTCTGAACGTACTTTGTCTCTCTTGCATCAAACTCCTTCACCAATGCACTTGGTTGTCTTGATAGTCCATTCATAATATCCTAATTTCTGTCACACAAACCCACGGCACCCAAGCTAAATGAAGGAACAGCGTGACTGGAGTCTTGGATGTCAAAGGTTAGACAGGGGACAATACCAAGTAGTAGGCCTAGTTCTCTTACTTAACTTCCCAGTTAGCACCCCGAAGTGTCAAAAAGGACACTGTCTCAACAGATTTAATTTTAGGGTGAGAATCAGCAAGTCCTCTTCTGCATCTCAAAGGGCACCCGGTTCCATAGTGCGCTACTTTTGATCAGTACACTACGGGCCCTGGTCAAAAATACTGCACTACATAGGGAATAGGGTGCCATTTGGGGTCCAAGCCCTCCTGTCCTAAGACCGGAGGCTGAGGTCCGCGGGACTGAGACCCCGGTCCAGTGACCACGACTGCCTGTGTGCCACAACTGACAGCCAAATGTCAGGCTACTCATGTGGAACTAAGGCCTTGGGGGTGTCTTGGCAGGAAATAATGTTTGCATCCCAAATGGCACCCTATTCCCTACATAGCCCATAGTGCTCTGGTCAAAAGTAGTGCACCGTGTATAGGGTTCCATTTGTGATGCATCCAATTTGTTGGCCTGAATTTCCTGCCATGCATCCATGATGTAAGGAAAGCTGAAGGGATCTGTTGTGGGCAGAACTGATAATGGACCTAATTTACACGTCCAATCATTTCCCCTAAGATTTACATTTATCTCAAGGGGCTAATACTGACTTCTCTGTTGATAATACACATTAGTAGAGCTGCTGCATGACCCCCAGAAACATCTGAATAATACAAAAATATGAATAAAATGTTGTTGTATAAAGATTTTTTTTTTTGTCCAAAAAAGTAGTGCCTTTACCAGTGCTGTATTAGCGGACTGATAAAACCGTCTGTAATATGATCAACCACTTCAATAGTTGCATTGCAGAGTTCTCCAAAATAGGCCTATTCATCTATAGATTAGTCTTCTAAACCCCTGCAGTGCCCTTAATTGAGTTTACTATAGACTAATTCATTATGAAATCATTGACATGTTTCCACATAGCTGTTGATACTGATAGGCTATGTTAAAGCCACCTATTGTTCGAGCTAATCGCCCGTAATTTACGCAAATATAATTTATAGATTAAAAGATTACGCACGAATCATTACGTTGTGACCGATTTAAACTGTGAGAATGACTGACAGTTTGGGTTTGGTCAACAACCATGCTTGTGAATTGCTCTGCATAAAATTCCCCTGACTTCGTGTCGGTGTCACGCAAGAGAGCCCACCCAGATCAGCATGGTATAAATGCAGCATCGGATTGGGTTTGAAAGTCTGTCACGAATAACTGCGCTTCTATTGCCATTTGGAAATTTTGCGTCCAGGAGGAGAGTTCTATAGCCCATTTCTTCCGTAGAGATGTCCGGATTTTTTTTGAACGTTTGCCAACTTGGTTTTTTTACCTACCTTGTGCTTTTTTCTTACATTTCTGTAACCACTTCAGTGAGTTTTGATTTAACCGAACTTGGAAATAAAGTTGCGAAAATTAAAGTTAATCAAAGAGGAAATCTTTGGGCAACAGGTAAGGCATGCGAAGGCTATTCTCAATCTCATCTACAACACAGCATACAATTGTGAAAGTAAAATCTGGCAATTATATATTTTTTATTCCTAATTAAAACAATGTATTAAGTCTAGCTCTTATCACAAAAAGCTATTTTTACTCTTTCAAAATATAGACTTTCAACATGTTAGGAAATATTTCATTTCACTTGAGAATCAAATGACCAAAATATAACTTTCTCTTACCTCCAAGGTCATTTTATGGGCAAGAAGAGTGTCATGGATAGCCCTCTGCTCCAGTCTCCCGATGGACAGTCTGTTGATGCGTTCGAGGTCGCCTTGAGTCCGGAGCAGAACGGGATGGGAAATCTCTTCCAAGATGTGCTGAGGGTCGCGTTGCAAGCCCAACTCAGAGATGACACAGAGAACCGCTCTAAAAACCAGGTGAGCTATCAACAACACCAACCTCTATATGACCATAGATTTATCTATACAATTTATAATGAGACTATCTTGTGTCACAATTGCATTGTTTAATGGCATTATCTTAACCGGTCTGACAAGAGATTTAACTGTGCAGTAGAAAATACATGTCTACTGCATTATTTAATGGCATTCTCTTAATATCCCATAGGAGACTGGATTGTTGATGAAGATATTAGAGAGCTACATTCAAAACAACAGAAAGTGATGCAGAAGTCTATCATAATGTTCCTTATAACCAAGATGAAGTCATCCAGTCTATGTCTATAAAGGTTTTGGTCAATATGGAATCAAATCTCATATGCTTTAACATGATTGTAACATGTCTGTTCAGTTTACAGTTGACCAAAATGCTATTTGCAATGTCACTGGATCTGAAATGAAGGGTGAATCAAATGTACATGTGTATTTATCGTTTTGAGGATGTGCTGCGTTGTATTGTTGATATTAAATTATTTATATTCAATAAAAACAAATATTTTCAAATTCTTTGACATTTACTGTACATTAAATTATTAAAAGGTTCCAAAAAGGAAAAGGTAAGGTTTTCATACTTGAGGTATGAACAATTTATCAGGGTTGCAGAGTGTAAGTCCTGTATACTGGACGGTTCTGACTTAGAATACGTGGACAACTACAAATACCTACGTGTCTGGTTAGACTGTAAACTCTCCTTCCAGACTCACATTAAGTATCTCCAATCCAAAATTACATCTAACTTCACTCATGCTGCCAAACATACCCTCGTAAAACTGACCATCCTACCGATCCTTGACTTCGGCGATGTCATTTACAAAATAGCCTCCAACACTCTACTCAACAAATTGGATGCAGTCTATCACAGTGCCATCCGTTTTGTCACCAAAGCCTCATATACTACCCACCACTGCGACCTGTACGCTCTCGTTGGCTGGCCCTCGTTTCATACTCGTCGCCAAACCCACTGGCTCCAGGTCATCTACAAGTCTCTGCTAGGTAAAGCCCCGCCTTATCTCAGCTCACTGGTCACCATAGCAGCACCCACCCGTAGCACTTGCACCAGCAGGTATATTTCACTGGTCACCCCCAAAGCCAATTCTTCCTTTGGCTGCCTTTTCGTCCAGTTCTCTGCTGCCAATGACTGGAACGAACTACAAAAATCACTGAAGCTGGAGACCCATATCTCCCTCACTAGCTTTAAGCACCAGCTGTCAGAGCATCTCACAGATCACTGCACCTGTACATAGCCCATCTGTAAATAGCCCACCCAAACTACCTCATCCCCATACTGTATTTATTTATTTATCTTGCTCCTTTGCACCCCAGTATCTCTACTTGCACATTCATCTTCTGCACATCTACCATTCCAGTGTTTAATTGCTATATTATAATTACTTAGTCACCATGGCCTATTTATTGCCTTACCTCCCTTATCCTACCTCCTTTGCACACACTGTATATAGACTTTGTCTACTGTTTCATTGACTGTATGTTTGTTTACTCCATGTGTAACTCTGTGTTGTTGTATGTGTCAAACTTCTTTGCTTTATCTTGGCCAGGTCGCAGTTGCGAATGAGAACTTGTTCTCAACTAGCCTACCTGGTTAAATAAAGGTGCATTTTTTAATATTTTTTTAAATACTCCAGGGAATTGTAAGAACGGAATCCTTTAGTTTACCTGACAAAAATAATGCCTCGTCCCCTCGTAGCCTACACACATCATAGCCTACACAGACCAAAAACTAAGGGGAACGCAGCATACCATCGTAATAATCATTCCAAAATGTGAAATTCCAGGAATGATATCAACAGGCACTTCAGAAGACCAATAAAGGTATTTAATAACACAGAGAGATGTGAACAAGACCCATTCTTCACTTAAAATCATCTCATTACTACTTGTTGACTGGAAGACTAGTCTACTAATTGACTACATTCTCATGTGTTTGTCTCCTGAGGCTTTAATTGAAGAAACAGAGAGAAAACTCCAAATTGATCTGACTGATAAATAACTTTTTTATTTTAATACAAAGATTCTGTACTTGAGAATAGAATAAATCACATTATCACCATAATGCTCTGACTAATAAATAAACGTTTTGATTCTGTCCTTGAGAATTGAAATCCCATTATGTTGTGGAAACAGGGTTTATTAAAAATGCACAAAACAGTACAAGTGGATAGATATTAATTCTGTCAGTTTCTGCCCCCTTTAACACTGATATTGACTGATATTCCATAGGGGCCTATACCAGATTACTTTAGTCAGCCAGGGAAGAGAAGCTTCACTTTTCCTCAGGCTATAGCAGGACTGAGAAATCAACAGATTGTACTCACAGCGTGAGTGAGAGAAAATAACTTGCTTTTTATGCGAGGAAATATAACAAGTGTGTACTAAAAACCAAGTTGAAGCAAGCAACACTTACTTACATAAACACTACATGTGGGCGCCTTACATAAATAATGTATATTCATGATTTAATGTTTAAATCTTGTCTTCAAACTGAAAAAAATCAATATGGTACTCACATTCACCATTTCTCTCAGTATCGTCCAGTCTCTAAGTATTCAATCTCTTATTATCCAACTCATTTTTTATTATCTGCCTTTTTTTGCATGAAGGGATGATCTCTGGCCTTCTCAATCAATAATGGCAATGTAATATATTTCACCTTTATTACCCCGAGACAATCCATTGTATTATAAACTGAATCAATAACATTAGCCCACTGTATTTCAATGACATTTACCAATATGTTCTGCCAGTCATGACAGTTCCTGTAGGCAGGGTATCACATTTTTCCAAACTGTTATTTGTTCTGTGTAGCTTACTTGACTGAAACTCTATACGTCTATAATGAAACATTTACTAGAGTGTGGCCCGTTGACATGTAATACATTCAACTTTGCTAACAGATACATCATTCACAAACAAACAGGGCTTACACTGTACATATGAAGGCTGACTCAATGTAAACTCAGCAAAAAAAGAAACATCCTCTCACTGTCAACTGCGTTTATTTTCAGCAAACTTAACATGTATAAATATTTGTATGAACATAACAAGATTCAACAACTGAGACATAAACTGAACAAGTTCCACGGACATGTGACTAACAGAAATGGAATTATGTGTCAAAAATAACAGTCAGTATATGGTGTGGCCACCAGCTGCATTAAGTACTACAGTGCATCTCCTCCTCATGGACTGCACCAGATTTGCCCGTTCTTGCTGTGAGATGTTACCTCACTCTTCCACCAAGGCACCTGCAAGTTCCCGGACATTTCTGGGGAGAATGGCCCTAGCCCTCACCCTCCGATCCAACAGGTTCCAGACGTGCTCAATGGGATTGAGATCTGGGCTCTTCACCGGCCATGGCAGAACACTGTGTGATGACCCTCCCACTATGTCTGCCATATTCTTTCCCTTTGCTCTTGTTTTCCTTATTAGGATGTTGGCGGGCAGAGCTGGGAGGGTCGTTAGCAACATGGGACACACCTGGGCCCGGGTGTGTCCCGGGATAAATATACCTCTTCCCCATTCATTAAGGAGACTCTCTCCATGCAGACACACTGTTAGATTTTGGTTGTGTCCGTTTTGTTTGTTTGCTTTGGCACCTTTCAACACCCCTCATTATCACATTTATGCACGCAACCACTCACTTACACTACTGATTACTGACTACACACACCATTGTTAATTGTATTTACGTTACTTCAGTTAATAAATATGTTTGCTATTCCTTATCTCCACATTGTCTCCCTTTTTGTTATGGACTTCGAGCCGGTTTGTGACAAGTGGGGGCTCTATCCAGGTTCCTGTAAACTGACAGTGTGGGGTTTAAGTAGTTTTATGGACATTTACCGCACACAGCATCTAATACATGTAGATGTTAGGAACAAATGGTGGCCAATAGCCACATTTCCCCATCTCACACTATGGGTGCTTGATCATTCAGTAAGGTCTGCACCCAGGGTCTGCTCACTCCCACCACACATCTGCCACTTCAGTTCAGACCCACTTCAAATGTTCTGTTCACGCTCAAAAACACAGCTGAGAACACACCTGTTTAGGATTCCTTTTAAATAACCCAATGATGTTCTCTCTGATGTATTTGTGTCCTCGCCTGTCTGACTCCTCCCTCATGTCTGATGTCTGATGTTCTATTGTTTTGCCTCTGTATTTGTCAGTTATCTATCCACTGCTCTGTAACCAGGGTTGGGGTCAATACCATTTACATTCCAGTCAATTCAGAAAGTAAACCAAATCCCAATTCCATATTTTTCTAATTGGAAAAGCATTAAAATGGGAATTTCTGAGTATTTCCTGAATTGACTGGAATGGACCCCTACCCTGGTCTGTACTGTCTGATGTTTGAACTCTTCATTTTTTAAATCATTATGTTAGGTGACCTCCTATGTCACAAATAAATGCCATATCCTCAGCACCCAATGTCTGAAAAGCATTCATACAACCCAGTCAAAAGAGGTCTCTGTATAATAGAGGTTAGATGATTGATTAGATTAGGATGTTTTTTAATTAAGTGTATTAGGTATTGTCCTTGTGTTCTGTTCACACAGCATGAATGTATTTGTCCCTCTGGGTCTTGATTACTTACAGCTGTGTAGTTCTAATACACTAACACCTCTTCTCACATTGTTGTCTCATGTGGTTGATTTATGATTGTTCCTCTTCAAATGTTTTCTGATTAAAGTTTCCCAGTTGCAATTACTGTTTATAAACTGGGTGGTTTGAGCCCTGAATGCTGATTGGCTGACACCCGTGGTATATCAGACCATATACTGTATACTGCGGGTATGACATAACATTTATTTGTACTGGTCTAATTACTTTGGTAATCAGTTTATAATAGCAATAAGGCACCTTGGGGTTTGTGGTGTGGCCAATATACCATGGCTATGGGCTGTATCCAGGCACTCTTCGTTGTGACGTGCATAAGAACAGCCCTTAGCCATAGTATATTGGCCCTATACCACACCTCCTCAGGCCTTATTGCTTAAATATATGACACACAAGTATACATTATATATTTTATACATGTAGATTACACATTGATATTACCATATTTATACATCAAATCAAATCAAATCAAATTTGATTTGTCACATACACATGGTTAGCAGATGTTAATGCGAGTGTAGCGAAATGCTTGTGCTTCTAGTTCCGACAATGCAGTAATAACCAACGAGTAATCTAACTAACCATTCCAAAACTACTACATTATACACACAAGTGTAAAGGGATAAAGAATATGTACATAAAGATATGTGAATGAGTGATGGTACAGAACGGCATAGGCAAGATGCAGTAGATGGTATCGAGTACAGTATATACATATGAGATGAGTATGTAAACAAAGTGGCATAGTTTAAAGTGGCAAGTGATACATGTATTACATAAAGATGCAGTAGATGATATAGAGTACAGTATATACGTAGACATATGAGATGAGTAATGTAGGGTAAGTAAACATTATATTAAGTAGCATTGTTTAAAGTGGCTAGTGATATATTTTACATCAATTCCCATTATTAAAGTGGCTGGAGTTGAGTCAGTGTGTTGGCAGCAGCCACTCAATTTTAGTGGTGGCTGTTTAACAGTCTGATGGCCTTGAGATAGAAGCTGTTTTTCAGTCTCTCGGTCCCAGCTTTGATGCACCTGTACTGACCTCGCCTTCTGGATGATAGCGGGGTGAACAGGCAGTGGATCGGGTGGTTGTTGTCCTTCATGATCTTAGTGGCCTTCCTGTGACATCGGGTGGTGTCGGTGTCCTGGAGGGCAGGTAGTTTGCCCCCGGCGATGCGTTGTGCGGACCTCACTACCCTCTGGAGAGCCTTACGGTTGTGGGCGGAGCAGTTGCCGTACCAGGCGGTGATACATCCCGACAGGATGCTCTCGATTGTGCATCTGTAGAAGTTTGTGAGTGCTTTTGGTGACAAGCTGAATTTCTTCAGCCACCTGAGGTTGAAGAGGCGCTGCTGCGCCTTCTTCACAATGCTGTCTGTGTGGGTGGACCAATTCAGTTTGTCTGTGATGTGTACGCAAAGGAACTTAAAACTTACTACCCTCTCGACTACTGTTCCATCGATGTGGATAGGGGGGTGTTCCCTCTGCTGTTTCCTGAAGTCCACAATCATCTCCTTAGTTTTGTTGACGTTGAGTGTGAGGTTATTTTCCTGACACCACACTCCGAGGGCCCTCACCTCCTCCCTGTAGGCTGTCTCGTCGTTATTGGTAATCAAGCCTACCACTATTGTGTCGTCCGCAAACTTGATGATTGAGTTGGAGGCGTGCGTGGCCACGCAGTCGTGGGTGAACAAGGAGTACAGGAGGGCTCAGAACGCACCCTTGTGCGTAACATGTGTTGCATAGTGTTATTATTATTATTATTAGCCTTGCATAGCTCCCAGATACACCGTCAGTATGTCAGTATGGAGTAGGAGGAATACATTCTCCTACACAGCATTCATTCTGCGATATTGAATTTGGCTATAATCAGTGGCCCCTCAACTAGCCTATGTACATGCATGACACCTCTGGGGAAATGCTTTTACATTTAATTAGGCTGTCTCTTCAGAATGATATGCTAAATCTCAAATTGTCATCGTGATGTCATTTGTGGATACAGTAAATAAATAAACAAACAATCAACAGTTTGAATGGTCAGATGAGGTAACACCCACCCATGTATAGGCTACAGTGTAGCACATCATATCATAGTCTTAATTGTATTTCGCAATGAACAGTTGATTGAATCGAAATGTAATTGTCTTTCCGTGACTAATAGCTCGCAGCCTCGCACACATCGCACCGAATCTGTATCTAGGGTTTGTCTGCCGATCGTCCCGCGCGCTGTGTTTTGACCAACCACTGTAGACGTCTGACTGCCGTCATTTTTCAAGCGGTTCCACAGGTAACATCCGTGCGCACTGCGTTCGCAAATTACGTTCCGAGGTGTTAAGTACTCTCGGCCAGCAAACGCTATTGGTGTGTCTGAGCCCTAAGAAGGACATGACTGTAATGTTTTCAGTGTTGGTCATTGAGTAAGTAGTAGGCGGCATCCCCAGTTAGAGTATGACGTGCTAGTCCAGCCCGCCGGCCCCCAACACTAGATCTCCACTGACATATGCTCCTTCTCTCCTTGGGGAAGAGAGATTGAATTTGTCATCTCAATGGCCTTTCCTTGCTTCCCACTCACTCCAATACACAAGTCCCAGTTTTGCCTTCCTTGCGTGGTAGAAGATACACAGTGATCTGTCTCCTCTAACAGTCACATACACATCTGCTGACATGTCTAGCTGGAGGCTGATAGGATATTAACCAGGTTAATGATGAGGAGTGCAACAGGCAGACAGACAGCCAAGGAAGCAGTAATTTTCTCTCATTAACGCACTAATGTTGATTGGGTGGACAGCTTCTTTATTAAGAAAGTAAACCATATCCTTATATCATTTGATAGTGACACAGATATCACATTCATATAGATGACTCAAAGATATCCTGTATGAAGCCAATTTTATTTGCTTTTGGAGTTGTTTTGAGGAAATCATAATTTTGCAACGTTGGGTTGGCAGATGTTTTGTTTTTCTAAATTTACAGGGAGATATGAAATGGATTAAATGTATTTTGGGGCAGTAACTCCCAGCACCACAAACTACCTAAACTTGTTAGTGTGTGTTAACCCTCTTCTGAATGGTTTAAATTACCCCCACAATAAAATTATACTGAAGGAACAGGTCAAGCCATTGCAATGCTGATGGTGAGAGAGAATGAATCATTACACTTCTGTTTGTGACATCAGTATGATGAGTAACTGATTCCAATATAACAACAATTGTTCCTGGTTCAAATGTATGTTTGTAAAACAAAGATTATAGCATATTCCTGGACAATTTGAGTGAAATAGTAACAGTTTGTCTTGTTAGATAGGTCAAGATTTCCCGCCCTAAACGGATAAAAAAAGAAAGAATTTGCTCTGAATACCAATGAAACTCTTGGTGAAAGTTAGAGACTTGTTATCATGATGCACAAATGCATTTGGCTCCCAGCTTATAATACCTATGGCTGACTGATAGATGGATCTAGGTAGCATTTAATAGCTCAATAAAGGAAAGGCATTAGGCAAGGGCTATAGCCCACGTCCTCAGAGATAATGTAGACCCTAAGGTATTCATTCATCTGTCTAATTTCAAACCCTTGATGTTGGCTGTCAGGTAGAGGTAATTAATCCGTTTTATAATGCAAACTCACGAGACCATACCGGTATGTGGTTTTAACCGTTTGAATATAATCAACACATAAACCCCCAGTGGATCTGAGAAAGACAATGGGAATCCTCTCACAGGAGCTTTGTGTGTGTGTGCATCAATATTTTGTCTCCTATTGTGCAGAAACTGATGCAAGTCAAAGCTAACAACTGAGGGGTTATACTGCCACCTTCTGGTATGAATTATCATTTTCCTGTCTGTTTTTCTAATCTTTTACTGCTTACTCACTGCCTATCAATTTTTAAACCCTCATTTATGGTAGCTATTAGTATAGGCCTTGTATGTGTGTACTATGTACAGTGTGTGTGTATGTGTGTCATATTTTGTGTTTGATTGATATATTTTGATAATTAAAAGCTACTAGGCATGTTGGAGTTAATTGAAACTAATCTGTCATCTGTTTTAACAAAACAAGTTATACATTGTATCAATTCATAATGATACAGTATCCAACAGTTTACTGTCTGCAGGTACTGCTGGATATTGGGAGGTCTTTATTTGCAGATGATGGCGCCTTAGGGCTACTGTATCATTATGAATTGATACAATGTATAGATGACAGATTAGTTTCAATTAACTCCAACATGCCTAGTAGCTTTTAATTATCAAAATATATCAATCAAACACAAAATATGACACACACACACACACACACTGTACATAGTACACACATACAAGGCCTATACTAATAGCTACCATAAATGAGGGTTTAAAAATTGATAGGCAGTGAGTAAGCAGTAAAAGGGGGACGATATGTACCATACATAGTCAGGAAAGTACAGGAAGAAATTGATGAGGTAGAGCGGTGGGCATTAATGTGGGGATTCTGGTTCTCTGTAGAGAAACTCAGACAATGTTCTTTACCAGGAAGAAAGTGGGAGATGAGGTTGTACGGGAGAGAACTGGAGAGTGTGGGGGTCTTTAGGTTCCTTGGGGCATACTTTGACATTAGACTGACCTGGGCAGAACACATTGAGAGAGTGGTGGGAAAGTGTAAGAAGGTGCTAAATGTGATGCGCTGTCTGACAGGGATGGAATGGGGGGCTGTGTATTCCTCACTGAGGACCATGTATGTTGCATTGATTCCATCTGTAATAGACTTTGAGCATATGGTTTGGGAGCCCGGACCTCACTGAAAAGATGTCATACAGGCACTAGGACTCAGAATATGTAGTTGGGTGTTTTGGACCTCCCCAGTGTCAGGTGGAGATGAGGGAGATGCCATTACAGATTAGGAGACAGCAGCTGGCAATTAACGATTGGCTCAACCTACAGGGACATGGGGTGTCTCATCCTGTGAAAGGGATGCTACAGGCATGCTGGGAACATGAGCTTTGGGTGGTGGGTAGTTATTCCCTCCATAAGGCAATCAAACAGGCAAACGTCAGTACAGAGACAAAGTGGAGTCGCAATTCAACGGCTCAGACAGGAGACGTATGTGGCAGGATCTACAGACAAACACGGATTACCAGCCACACCGACGTCTTGCTCTCAGACAAGCTAAACACCTTCTTCGTCCGCTTTGACGATAACACAGTGCCACCGATGCAGCCCGCTCCCAAGGACTGTGGGCTCTCGTTCTCTGTGGCCGACGTGAGTAAAACGTTTAAGCGAGTTAACCCTCGCAGGGCTGCCGGCCAAGATGGCATCCCTAGCCGCGCACTCAGAGCATGAGTAGACCAGCTGGCTGTTTACGGATACATTCAATCTCTCCTTTATCCCAGTCTAGTTTCCGCACCTGCTTCAAGATGGACACAGCTGATTGCATAAGACAGCATCCAACAGGAAGGTGTGATTTTTGCCAGGAAACAGACAGTGGTGCATGTGTTGATATAGTGTGGGCAGTATGAAAGGGAAAAGAGACAGATCCAGTATGAGGTAGAGGGGGACACAGGAATTGAGTTTAATGAGCATACTAAGTAGAACATCATCAAATCAAATCAAATGTTACTGGTCACATACACATGGTTAGCAGATGTTTTTGTGAGTGTTGCAAAATGCTTGTGCTTCTAGTTCCGACAGTGCAGAAATATCTAACAAGTAATCTAACAATTCTACAACAACTACCGAATACACACAAATCTAAGTAAAGGGATGGAATAAGAATAAGTACAGTTGAAGTCGGAAGTTTACATACACTTAGGTTGGAGTCATTAAAACTCGTTTTCAACCACTCCACAAATTTCTTGTTAACAAACTATAGTTTTGGCAAGTCGGTTAGGACATCTACTTTGTGCATGACACAATTAATTTTTCCAACAATCCTTTACAGATTATTTCACTTATAATTCACTGTATCACAATTCCAGTGGGTCAGAAGTTTACCTACACTATGTTGACTGTGCCTTTAAACAGCTTGGAAAATTCCAGAAAAGGATGTCATGGCTTTAGAAGCTTCTGATTGGCTAATTGACATTATTTGAGTCAATTGGAGGTGTTCCTGTGGATGTATTTCAAGGCCTACCTTCAAACTCAGTGCCTCTTTGCTTGACATCATGGGAAAATCAAAAGAAATCAGCCAAGACCTCAGAAAAAAAATTGTAGACCTCCACAAGCCTGGTTCATCTTTGGGAGCAATTTCCAAATGCCTGAAGTTACCACGTTCATCTTTACAAACAATAGTACGCAAGTATAAACACCATGTCACCACACAGCCGGTATCTATATCCACAGTAAAATTAGTCCTATATCGACACAACCTGAAAAGCCGCTCAGCAAGGAAGAAGCCACTGCTCCTAAACCGCCATAAAAAAAGCCAGGCTACAGTTTGCAACTGCACATGGGGACAAAGATTGTACTTTTTGGAGAAATGTCCTCTGGTCTGATGAAACAAAAATAGAACTGTTTGGCCATAATGATCATCCATCGTTATGTTTGGAGGGAAAAGGGGGAGGCTTGCAAGCAGAATAACACCATCCCAACCGTGAAGCACTGTGGTGGCAGCATCATGTTGTGGGGGTGTTTTGCTGCAGGAGGGACTGGTGCTCTTCACAAAACAGATGGCATCATGAGGACGGAAAATTATGTGGATATATTGAAGCAACTTCACAAGACATCAGTCAGGAAGTTAAAGCTTGGTCGCAAATGTGTCTTCCAAATGGACAATGACCCCAAGCACACTTTCAAAGTTGTGGCAAAATGGCTTAAGGACGACAAAGTCAAGGTGTTGGAGTGGCCATCACAAAGCCCTGACCTCAATCCTATAGAAAATGTGTGGGCAGAACTGAAAAGGCGTGTGCGATCAATGAGACCTACAATCCTGACTCCGTTACACCAGCTCTGTCAGGAGGAATGGGCCAAAATTCACCCAACTTATTGTTGGAAGCTTGTGGAAGGCTACCCGAAATGTTTGACCCAAGTTAAACAATTTAAAGGTAATGTTACCAAATACTAATTGAGTGTATGTAAACTTCTGACCCACTGGGAATATGATGAAAGAAATAAAAGCTGAAATAAATAATTCTTTCTACTATTATTTTGACATTTCACATTAAATAGAGTGGTGATCCTAACTGAACCAAGACAGGGATTTTTTTAGTAGGATTAAATAATAGGAATTGTGAAAAACTGAGTTTAAATGTATGCGTCTAAGGTGTATGTAAACTTCCGACTTCAACTGTACATATAAATATACGGATGAGCAATGACAGAGCGGCATAGCCAAGATGCAATAGATGGTATAAAACACAGTATATACTGCTGTACATATGAGGTGTGAGTAATGCAAGATATGTAAACATTATTAAAGTGACCAGTGATCCATTTATTAAAGTGGCCAATTATTTCAAGTCTGTATGTAAGCAGTAGCCTCTGTGTTGATGACGGATGTTTAACAGTCTGGTGGCCTTGAGATAGAAGCTGTTTTTCAGTCTCTCGGTCCCAGCTTTGATGCACCTGTACTGACCTCGCCTTCTGGATGATAGCGGGGTGAACAGACAGTGGCTCAGGTGGTTGTTGTTCTTGATGATCTTTTTGGCCTTCCTGTGACATCGGGTGCTGTAGGTGTCCTGGAGGGCAGGTAGTTTTCCCCCCGGTGATGCGCACCACCCTCTGGAGAGACTTGCGGTTGTGGGAGGTGCAGTTGCCGTACCAGGCGGTGATGCAGCCCGACAGGATGCTCTCAATTGTGCATCTGTAAAAGTTTGAGGGTTTAAGGTGACAAGCTAAATTTCTTCAGCCTCCTGAGGATGAAGAGGCACTGTTGCGCCTTGCTCACCATACTGTCTGTGTGGGTGTACCACTTCAGTTTGTCCGTGATGTGTACGCCAAGGAACTTAACTTTCAACCTTCTCCACTGCTGTCCCGTCGATGAGGATAGGGGAGGTGCTCCCTCTGCTGTTTCCTGAAGTCCATGATCACCTCTTTTGTTTTGTTGACGTTGAGTGAGAGGTTGTTTTGCTAACACCACACTCCGAGTGCCCTCACCTCCCTGTTGGCTGTCTCGGTGTTGTTTGTAATCAAGCCTAGTACTGTTGTGTCATCTGCAAACTTGATGATTGAGTTGGAGGCAACGCAGTCATTGGTGAACAAGGAGTAAGGAGGGGGCTGAGCACGCACCTTTGTGGGGCCCCAGTGTTGAGGATCAGCGAAGTGGAGATGTTCTTTCCTACCTTCACCACCTGGGGGCGGCCCGTCAGGAAGTCCAGGACCCAATTGCACAGGGTGGAGTTGAGACCCAAGGGCCTCTAGCTTAATGATGAGCTTGGAGGGTACTATGGTGTTGAATGCTGAGCTACAGTCAATGAACAGCTTTCTTACTTGTCCAAATGGGTTAGGGCAGTGTGCAGTGTTATGGCAATTGCATCGTCAGTGGACCTATTGGTGCGGTATGCAAATTGAAGTGGGTTTAGGGTGACAGATAAGGTGGAGGTCATATGATCCTTGACTAGCCTCTCAAAGCACTTCATAATGGCAGAAGTGAGTGCTACGGGGCGATAGTAATTTAGTTCAGTTACCTTTGCTTACTTGGGTACAGGAACAATGGTGGGCATCTTGAAGCATGTGGGGACAGCAGACTGGGATAGGGAGAGATTGAATATGGCCGTAAACACACCAGCCAGCTGGTCTGCACATGCTCTGAGGACGCGGCTAGTCATGCCATCTGGGGTGGCAGCCTTGCAAGGGTTAACACGTTTAAATGTCTTACTCACGTTGGCCACGGAGAAGCAGAGCCCACAGTCCTTGGTAGCGGGCCGTATCAGTGGCACTGTATTATCCTCAAAGAGGGCAAAGAAGGTGTTTAGTTTCTGGAAGCAAGACGTCGGTGTCCGTGACATGGCTGGTTTTGTTTTTGTAGGTCACGATTGTCTGTAGACCCTGCCACATACATCTTGTGTCCGAGCTGTTGAATTGCGACTGCACTTTGTCTCTAAACTGACATTTTGCTTGTTTGATACCTTGTGGAGGGAATAACTACACTGTTTTCGGCTATAATCCTAGTCATGGTTAAATGCGGTGGTTCGTGCTTTCAGTTTTGCGCAAATTCTGCCATCTATCCACGGTTTCTGGTTAGGGTAGGTTTTCAATAGTCACAGTGGGTACAACATCTCCTATACACTTCCTTATAAACTCACTCACCGACTCAGCATATAGGTTGATATTATTCTCTGAGGCCACCCGTAACATGTCCAAGTCATGTCCATGATCAAAACAATCTTGAAGAGTGGTTTCCGATTGGTCAGACCAGTGTTGAATAGTTCTTAACACAGGTACATCCTGTTTGAGTTTTTGCCTAAAGGAAGGGAGCAGCAAAATGGAGTCGTGGTCAGATTTGCCAAAAGGAGGGCGGGGGAGGGCCTTGTATACATTGCGGAAGTTAGAGTAGAATTCTAGGTCAGGTGAACGAAAGGACTTGAATTCCTGTATGAATTCCTGTATGTTGTTACAATTACACCACGAATCATGAAACACACCCCCGCCCTTCTTCTTCCCGGAGAGATGTTTATTCCCGTCGGTGTGACGTACAAAGAATCCAGGTGGCATTATCGACTCCTACAGCATATCCCAAGAAAGCCATGTTTCTGTGAAACAGAGTATGTTACAATCCCTGATGTCTCGCTGGAAAGCAACCCTTGCCCTAATGTAATCTACCTTATTATCTAGAGACTGGACATTAGTGAGTAATATACTTGGAAGCGGTGGGTGGTGTGCGCGTCTCCGAAGTCTGACCAGAGGATCGCTCCGTCTACCTCTTCTCTGGCGGCGTTGTTTTGGGTCAGCCTCTGGAATCAGCTCAAATTCCCTGGGTAGTTCGTACAAAGGGTCCGCTTCGGGAAAGTTGTATTCTTGGTCGTGGTGCTGGTAAATTGATGCCGCTATGATATCTTATAGTTCTTCCTGGCTGTATGTAATAACACAAGATTTTCTGAGCTAACAAATTAAGAAATAAAACAAAAAAACAAAATACTACAACATTTCCTAAGGACTAGAAGTGATGCAGCCCTCTCTGTCAGCACCATTTTTTTAAACATTAGATACAGTATAATTGTTTTTATTTTTTATTGGAGAAACAGGGCTGGCAGGTAGGATTTATGTATGATTCCTCTCCCTCACACTTCAGTGCAGTAGGTGGCAGTAATGACCCATAACAGTGGATGCCATCCGTCGATAAACCCCACAGAAGAAGTTTACCGTCGGGTTGTTTTGACAATCTCATCTGCACACGTGACATATCCGCTCTTTTGGCGATTTTGTAGAAGAAGAAGGCAGTGGGGCAGAACCTACCACTGCACTGTAATAAGAACGGACAGGACAGCCATTTTATTATCATAACATCCATGATCCATCCGAAATTCCAGTAACATATTTGGATTCCAGCGCAACCATGGGCCAGTGTGGGATTACTTCATCAAAGACAGTCCTGGTGTTTCTGAATCTAATATTCTGGGTAAAATATCACGAACTTGTTTCAAAACATGTATTTGACGCTAGGTAGTCAAGGTTGGGATTAATTACAGTACGCAACAGAAATTGCTAACGTTAGCTGCAGCAAAGAGAGGCGTCTGCTAACATTAGCTAGCTCACGTTAATTATCTACAAAATGAATATGTGGAGCTTTCCAACCATCTTGTCTAGGTTGTTTATTAAAATATACATTATTTCTGAAATGTATACTTTGCTGTTATTGCAAGCACGAGTAGAACAAGGACAGGTAGCCAGCAGATCCGACCCGTTAGTGGATAGGACAGCATTCCTGTATATACGACACTTTCCGTAAATGGCTGCTGTTGCCACATGCTAGCTAACTTGAGGAAGAGAACCACTACTAGTTTTAATTATACAATCTTCTCAGTGTAACAGTTGGGAAATGTGACAATTCAGAGTACAACGCATTTCCCATCTATGGATTAAAGTACATTTAACGAGTCATATCCCGGGCCGGTTTCGCGGTGTCAGAGACTAATGCAGCTGTGAGCAAGCGTGTCGGATCTGCTGGCTAGCGCCGGACAGGCTTTTTCCATTGTTGTTAGCTCTAGCTTTTAGCTAGCTAACCGTCTGATATTTACTGCTGCAATTGGTTGCATGAAAACTAGCGAGATTTAATGTGAGAGTGCATAACGGTAGGTAAGACTATATGCACGATTGTAGTTTGTGCCAGTCAGTTTAGCAGAAAACGTATCACCACAGAGAACAATGACAAACATATTTGGTATCACTGTGAGAAACCTAGCTAGCCTGCTAGCTAACGCCTAGCCGCCATGCGCCGATGTCCCCGACATTTCATTGCAGTATCAGTGTTTTAACAAGTTACTATTTCATATTGTTTAGGCCTAACCTCTCACCCAATCTCATCTGATAGTAGCCTGACGACTAACACTAAATTATTAAGCTGCTCTGTCGTTCGCGATATACTTTAATTACCGATAAGAAATTAACGGTCGTAGAGTTTGGCCGGAGCAAGGAGTCCGGCAGCCAGACTTTTAATTTATTTAAAAAAATAAATAATTTCAAATCAATACATAAAGCACATGAGGGAAAACAAGCATACATAGATTACAAACAATAAACAATCGAGCTAGGGGGTACAATATCACATTACAATTACACAAGGGCCTAAAGGGACATGCATATACTTACAATTCTAACAGCTTTTTATGTTAGTAGAGCATTTAACTGTCTTAAAATACAGTTCAATTTCTTTTTGTAGGGTACGAAAATGTGGTTTTCTGTTTGTAAATTTACATTTGTGTATATGAAATTTGGCCAAAAGAATAATGAAATTAATTACATAAAAATGATTCTGCTTATTTCTATTGTATGTAAAGAATCCAAACAGTATATCTCTCCACAATAGTGTAAAATCTTCATAAATGTGTTCAATTATAAACCTACTGATGTCTTGCCACAGTTTTCTTACATGCATACAATGCCAAAAAATATGCTGTTTGGGTGGGTGGTCATTACAAAAGGAGCAATTTGAGTTGATGTTTTCCTTAAACTTCTTCATATAGTGGTTGGCAGGATAATATTTATGAATAATTTTAAAGGAAACTTCCTTAATTTTGTTAACAAGTAGGTGTAGATGTGTGTGGCAACATCCAAACTTTTTTCCAACAGATATTATCAATAAATCCATTCCAATAAGGCATGACATAAGGTATAGATAGATACAACATCCTGCTGAAACAAGGTTCGTATCGCTCTGTTGTTGAATGGACCAAAAGAGAAACAAATCTTTCCTACTGATGAGTCAACAGGGTCAACAGAAGGTAGGCTCTGAGGGTCAGGTCTTGACATGTTCCTGAATAACATAGCAACACCTGAGGGAATGGCATCTAAAACAATTGCAAAATCTTTAGGTGTTACAGGGACCTTGTAAAGTGATAAGAATTCTTTATAACTGAGTAAAATACCCTCTGCATTTACCAGTTGGCTCACCAATAGGATATTATTTCGGAACCAATATTCTAAAAACTTTATTTATTTATTTTATAAGTTATTTTTATACAATATATCCCAATTATTCCATATATAATATCTGTGTGGAGAAAAATTGTGTTTATAAATTAAGGACCATGACAAGAGAACCTGCCGATGAAAAGCAGAGAGTTTCACTGGAATCATGTCAATATTATAACTGCAAAACAACATGAAGTTAAGGCCACCAAAAGTAGAGAAGACATGATGAGGAATAAAATTCCAGATAGAAGTGGGGTCCGGCAGCCAGACACATCTGATAGTGCTTGGTAATAGTGTGCTGCAATGTTCACTTAGCTTAACTTTACATGACTGAGGATTCCCTTTTATTTTATTTTTTCCCCAATTGTAATATAATAGCAAAAAACATAGGACATCACTACACATGTATATTTCTCTGAAGAAACATAAAATAGCATTAAAGTAAAATAATAAACAAGAAATAAAAATCCCTATCTATACATGAATTGCCAGTGACAACAGTTTTAAATGTTAAAGTACCTCAAATTAAATAGAATGTCAGGGGTTACAATTGTTGTAACAATATATTGTTTTTTTAAAATATTGACTAATTGTAGGTATTTTATAAAATATTGGATTTCAAATAAAAATATATATTGCATTTAGGGATAGATTTCAAGTAGTTTTTTTTATTTGAATAAGATATTACCTCATTGTAAATACATGGGTCATATTAATGAAAAAAAAATGTAATTACTTAACTCACTTCAGAGTCACACTTTATCACAAAAATGGCATATGTCTAAATTCACGGACTTAAGAGGACAAGTTATGGCAAGGGTATATTTTGTGCAAGTTTTTAGTGAAACTGAGTATACCCTTGCTACACACCAGCAGCTAGCCAGTGACCACATACCAACATTGTTTTAACAAACACACATAAAGCCATGTCTGTCTGCACACAATATTGGGGTTTCTTTCTGATAAGCCAAAAAACTTTGGATGTTACATGCCACACTCTTTCTCTTGCTCTGTCTCCCTCTCACTGCCCCCTCTCTAGGCTGCAGCTGGAATTCTGTGTTACATTGGAGCCTATGTGTTCATCACATATGATGACTATGACCACTTCTTTGAGGATGTGTACACCTTGATCCCAGCGTCCATTATAATAGCAGTCGGGACTCTGCTGTTTATCATTGGGCTGATTGGATGCTGTGCCACAATACGGGAAAGCTCCTGCGGACTAACAGCTGTAAGTATTGAAATGCACATGGATACAAATGTAATTTGTATAATGCAAGTAAATGTAATTTCTTATCTTTGGACTAGATATTGAATTGATCATATCTCTTCTCTTTGCAGTTTGCTGTCATTCTCCTGCTGGTGTTTGTCACAGAAGTTGTTGTGGTTGTTATTGGCTATATCTACAGAGCTAGGGTTAGTATTGGCCTACTGTCTAGTGTCTTATCACACAAAAGCAATAGAAAAGGGTGAATGGGAATGCAGTTTGTTAGAATTGAATATGAATGTTACAATTCTTACACGGATGACATTGACGTTGTTGCTTGTACTCAGGTGGAAGATCAGGTGAACCACTCCATTCAGAAGGTGTATGATGAATACAATGGCACCAACACAGATGCCCCCAGCCGAGCCATCGACTATGTGCAGAGACAGGTGAGAACAACACCACTGGATTTATTTCTCCTGACATGTTAACAAAAAAATATGACTATAGGTGAGTTTGCAGGTGCCTACAGCAGTCTCTCTCTCTCCCCATCTCTCTCCTACCCTCTCCCCCGTCATAGCTCCACTGCTGTGGCATTCACAACTACTCTGACTGGAGGAATACTCGCTGGTTCAAGGAGTCCAGAAACAACAGTGTTCCAGTCAGCTGCTGTAAACCCAACATCAGCAACTGTACTGGAACCATGAGCCGGCCTGGTGACCTCTACCCAGAGGTAAGAGAGAACACGCACACCCAAGAGTTTCCTTTAACTGGTAAATAGCCTAATGAAAATAAATATGGTCTATAATTGGACCTTTGTAGCTCAGTTGGTAGAGCATGGCGATTGTAACACCAAGGTAGTGGGTTTGAATCCCAGGACCACATCAACGTAAAATGTATGCACGCATGACTGTAAGTCACTTTGGATAAAAGTGTCAGCTAAATGGCATTTATAACAAATCCAATTGGCTATGAATGGTGATTGGTTCAGGTTGTCTTTCAATCGCATCATATCTCTACTATGCCTGGTTGTCTTGATATTGCGCTCTCACTAGCGAACTTACAGCATTGTATCAACTGGTACCGGCCCACAAGGTTTCCTGCACCTGTGAGTCTGAAAAGTGTTCACTGTATTTTAAAGAGAATTTACAGATGTCCACCAAGGAGGAATATTTAGATTAAGTCATTTTGCTTCCCTCTTCCTCCTAATCTAATGCCTAGTCAAGTAGCTTACAAATGCTGGATACCGTGCAAATCAAGTTAGCTAGATAGCTAACTAGCTACTGTACCAAGGATGGAGGCACAGAATTTATTTTTAAATTAACACTGAAACAGGATATTGTGCAAGGAGCCAACGTTCACTTCATAGGCCCTCATTTCTCCTTGCATATTTATTGTAGTCACTTGCATGTGGTGTCAATGAATTGTCAGTGGGGACTCCTAGAACACCATTACCTAACACATGACGGCATTCAAATGGGAATCTATTTGATTTGATTGGACATTCGACTCGCGCATGTCTTTCCTAAAGAAAATACTGACATACACACACGTTTTTAATATTTGTCTTTTTTCCTCTAGGGCTGTGAAGCTCTTGTTGTGAAAAAGCTGAAAGAAATCATGATGTATGTCATTTGGGCTGCTCTGACCTTCGCTGCAATACAGGTAAACAAGATTGAATCCCCGAGCCGACAAGGTAAAAATCTGTCATTCTGCCCCTGAACAGGGCAGTTAACCCACTGTTCCTAGGCCCATATGTGAGTCCTTCTGTAATAACATCTGAACCATGTGTACCAGGTGCATGTTAACTAGAGCTGCAGTAATGTCCTCCTGCAGTGGGAGTATCTAGCCTAGTCGGCTGCTGCTGCTGCTGAGAAGCTGACCTGATTGTGTCAAATTGCTTTTTCAATGTTTCAACACTACCTTACGGGGACATCACAACATGAGTTCTGCTGACCAGTCACTTCCCTTCTCCTTATGAGGATAACTTGATGTATTTGTGGAGTCACTGGATGTATAGTAATTATGAAATGCATGTTCAAATGCAGTCTCATGAGTCATAACAATGTAGAACGCTTCAGGTATCCCAAACAGCCACGGTTACCTCTGGGATGGGGGAGATCAGGAAGAAACATATCCACCAAAAAGGAGTAAAGTGGTAGAAAACTCGAGGTTGAAGCGCTCTAGTGGGTTTTAATATAGAGAGCCTTTATTCTCCAGGCATGAAGAGCATTTAAAAACCAGCCCTGATGAAGGCATGTGTCACATTGTGCAGGTGTTAATGTTCAATGTACCCGGTTAATGAAGACTAGAGTGCCTCGACCTGTGTTTTATTTCTACCTTTTTTGTAGGTATGATTCTTCTGGTTCTCCATTTTGTTCTCCTTCATTCGAAGAACTTCACTTCACACACCAAGTTCTCTTCAATTTATCGAATCACGTGTGATGGCATGGCACAAGGCTGGGACAGAAACCCTGCACTACTGTCGCTCTAGGAGCAGGACTCCTGGAAATTCTAGTCTTTCACAACAAGACTCAGTAGCTGGCCAGTGCACGTGAAATTTTATTCTGGGTGCAGCGGTGATGATAATGCTAACTATGCATACTGTTGTACTCCTCCATCTGCCCGTAGATGCTGGGGATGCTGTGTGCCTGTGTGGTGCTGTGCAGGAGGGGGCATGACCCGGCCTATGAGCTACTGGTCACTGGCGCAACCTACGCATGAGGAGGACACAGGCCCCGCCCGCACCAAGGGCTCCACCAATAAGAATGAAGAAAAGAAGCCTCACCTGACATGTCCACAATTTGTAGTTTTCAGCAGTAGTAAGCTCATGCACACCTTGCACAGGATAACTATTGGGTATACACTGGTGATGGGGGAGGGGGGATCTGTGAAAATAATTATTTATTGAACATGCTTTGTAACTTTATATTAATTTTAAATGTTGTTGTTTTTTAGACACTATGGAAAGCCTAAGGCCAAAGTTGTTAAATGGTGAATTGATATTGTTTTTCTTTTAGCTCAAGAAATACAGCCTTGTCTATTTTCTTTTCCCTTTTGGGGCACAATGGATGATAACTACTGCTCAGTGCAATATGTGGAATGTACTCCTGTCTCCTGTCATTTTGCCCTATGACTAGAGCTCTGGAGGTATTTAAGGAATATTTAATCATGTGAATATTAGTACCTTTATCTATGAGGGACCCTGTAGTTTACCACTAAATTGTGAGTCAGTCAACCCATCTCCAGTCTCCATTCATATGTAGTGTAGAGGTACTTTACCAGTGTTACCTAAGACCCATGTGTAGATAGAGCTTTGTGTTACAAGTTGGTACATATGTAGGTGTTTTCTGACACACACATTCTAATACCAAGTATGAAAGGGAAGGGGTGAATCTCAATTGTATTTTCTTGAGTCCCTTGTCCTCTCTCCTTGCCTCCCTTTTAAAATGCATTGGAGGAGAAGATCCAAGTGGAGAAACCTCAGATCTGTGCATTGAGAAGCTGAGGAGGGAGGACATGAGGAATACAATTGAGATTCAACCCTGCCTGGGAATTTGATATAAACCACCAAAGAATTGGGTCTGGGACTGAGGGAGTCACTTTTGTTTTGTGTTTTTGTGGCATTGTGTATTATTTTTCAAACGGAAGTTGATATTTAGACTTGTAGCATTGCAGAAAATAATGTGAAACAAAATCATGTAAATAGATTGGGGAGAGGAAGAACTTTGATTGAAATAAACCTCCTACATTTAAACTAAAACATGTTTTATTGTTCACTGATGAATTGAAGCAGCACTTTTCAATGTATCCAAACTAAGGAAACTTCAAAGTAAACATTACATATTTTATTCATCAAATATCACATCAAATACAGTACAGCTGTTGGTCTTGATTCAGATACTTTTCTACTTTCTCTTGTAGATCACTTCTCAGGTTGGTGTAGACCAGTGCAGTTATTTTATCCTCACACATATTTACAATTGATACAGTTGGAAGTTTGACTTGTTTTCTGTATGGTATCTGAGATTCTCTACAGTGCTGTGAAAAAGTATTTGCCCCCTTTCTGATTTGTACTTTTTCATGTTTTTGATACTGAAAGTTTTCAGATCTTCAACCAAAACCTAATATTAGATTAAAGGGCCGGAGTTTACAAATTACGACAAATTTAATATTTATTTTACTTATTTAATTAAAGTTATTCAATTCCCCTGTGTGAAAAAGTAATTGCCCCCCAACGCTCAATAACTGTTTGTGCCACCTGTAGCTACAATGACTGCAACCAAATGCTTCCTGTAGTTGATCAGTCTCACATTGCTGTGGAGGAATGTTGGCCCACTCTTGCATGCAGTACTGCTTTAACTCAGTGACATTTGTGGGTTTTCAAGCATGAATTGTTTGTTTCAAGTCCTGCCACAACATCAAAATTGGGATTAGGTCTGGACTTTGACTAGGCAATTCCAAAACAAAAAAATGGGATCCATATCATCCAAAAAGTTGATTCAAGTTTGCAAAAAAGCACATGCATGATCATCAAGACTCTTGAATGTTCTATGGACAGATGAGTCAAAAGTATAACTTTTTGGATGACATGGGTTCCATTATGTCTAGCGAAATCCAAACACTGCATTCTACAGTAAGAACCTTATACCCACGGTCAAGTATGGTAGTAGTGTGATGGTTTGGGTATGCTTTGCTGCCTCAGGACCTGGATGAGTTGATTAAATAGAAAGAACCATGAGTTCTGGTCTATATCAGAATTCTACAGAAGAATGTCAGGCCATCTGTCTGTGAGCTGCATCTGGGTTATGCAGCAAGACAACGATCCAAAACTCAAGTCGACATGAAAAGAGCTAAAAAGCAACATGTGTTTTGGAATGGCCTAGTCAAAGTCCAGACCTAATCCCAATTGAGATGTTGTGGCAGGTCTTGAAACGAGAAGTTCATGCTTGAAAACCCACACGCCTCTGAGTTAAAGCATGGAAGCATGGGACAAAATTCCTCCACAGCGATGTGAGTGATCAACAACTACAGGAAGCTTTTGGTTGGAGTCATTGCAGCTAAATGTGGCACAACTAGTTATTGAGTGTAAGGGGGCAATTTCTTTTTCACACGGGCATAACTTTGTTTATGAACTAAATGAAATAAGTATACAATTGTTGTTATTTGTTCACTCAGGTTCCCTTTATCTAATATTTGGTTTTGGTTGAAGATCTGATACAATTCAGTATAAAAAATGTGTAAAAGTAGAGAAAATTCAAAAGGGGTCGAACACTTTTTCACATCACTGTATGTATGCAGTAGGCCTGTTGGGTGAAAAGACTGACAATCTCTGGTGCAGCATAGCCTAATAGTTAATGGGGAACACACTGTCATGACTCATGTTCCAAGTCAGTTCAGTGAGTCATCTCTACTGCTGGAGAATCTATTAATCCGAAGTCTTGAACCAAGGATCAGAACATCTGAGTAAGAAGCAGAAAGGGGTCCGCATAGTAAGGTTTTGAAGACTACAGTATGTATGGGTGAGTGTGCATGAGTATGTGTGTGTGAATCCCTGTACCTGTGTGCATGAGTGTGTGCGTGTGTCCATGCATGAATGTGTGTGTGACTATGTCTAGACTTTGGCCAGGTAGGAGCCAGGTACCAGCCCAACTTGTCCGTTTCTCTCCACTGTCCACCAGCCGTCTTCACTCTGTTCTATCACCAACACCACATCCCCTTTAGACACTGACAGCTCATCTGGGTCCTGGGAGCACAGGGAACACATTGTTAGTAGTAACAGAAGTATGAAGCTTTGAATTACAGTATGGCTCATATACAGTACATACATACAGTATAATACAGAGCAGTGGAATAGTTTATGTAAACATGATCCATCAATATCTCAACTAGTTATATTTCATGTCAGCCGCATCACAGAGTTTTGTAACGACGTCTGTAACTTGACACCTGTAACTATGTGTGCAGGTTTCACCTGTAACATGACACATGTAACCGTGTGTGCAGGTTTCACCTGTAACTTGACACCTGTAACTGTTTGCAGGTTTCACCTGTAACTTGACACCTGTAACTGTTTGCAGGTTTCACCTGTAACTTAACACCTGTAACTGTGTGTGCAGGTTTCACCTGTAACTTAACACCTGTAACTGTGTGTGCAGGTTTCACCTGTAACTTGACACCTGTAACTGTGTGTGCAGGTTTCACCTGTGCAGAGTAGTCATAAAACACCATGAAGGTATCATCATCATCATCCTCATCAGTTGTCACTGCAGGCAGGGCAGCTGCAGCTGCAGACTGGAAGCCAGGTATGGATGCATACACTCCATCTGAACTCTCAGGCACTGTTTGACCAACAGTTGGCGCCGCTGGCTCGGAAGCTGAACCCTCACTGATACTCATCTTTGAACTAGAGTTTCGTGGCAGAAGATTGGAGAATCTGCACAAATATTTTTCATGTCACGTTCTCAAATATATGTGAATGTGTTGATGATGTATAGCTATGAGAATGTAGTGATACAATGTCCATATTAGAATTCCTATGCATTCAACTGTTATTCCAGTGTTACAAAGTGATAGAGCTTGTTTCATAGAAACACTATGGGGTGGTTTCCTGGACACAATTTAGCCTACTCCTCGATTGTCTTCAGGAAACTGCCCCTACGAGTCCCAAGTTCTGCCAGCTGACCTTTTCCTGACCCCTCCCCCTCCGAAGCGAGCGCTGCCGTTGTTGTCGCCAGTTGGTGATGGCTCCCTCTCATAGTAGTTCTCAAACACAATGGGGTCTAGAGAGAAGACGATGGAGGTCCACAGAACTTAAGCCTAGCCAATAGAGGTGTATTGCATATAATTTTTCAAATGGCAAATGTTATTCAGAGGAAAAGTTACACTTGAAAAGCAGAGACACACAGTACAAACCCGTTATAATTACTCTAAGAAGTGTTCGCCATTGGTGCCAATGTTGACAGCAACCCTGGCCCTTCACGCTCTGTCCTGTATTCAGTGAGCTTTTACCTGGTGGACTTGAACCTGTTGTCTTCATCTCTATGAAACAGTTGTTATCTGCTGTGATGTCACACGTCTCCAGAATATTCCTCACCTCCTCGTAAAACTGCAAAAAAAACACTTCTCATATTCATGCTCAGTCTTCAAAGAGGCTTCATTGATTTAAAATTGTTCTGGTTGACAAATAGGATCCATTTTGGTTGATCACCAGATACATTGCATGTTAGGTAGTGTAGTACTGGTACTAATAGAGTTTAATGTAGACAGTAGTTCATGGACCCATCCATAATCCATTTGCCTATCGTCTGAAGTGTGGTCATTGTTGAGCTCACCTCGTCGTCTTTGACACATTGCACAGAGAAGTGATTACAGTGGTCCCAGAGGACACACCTCAGGATAGTGATGCGGTCCACCTCCTGCTGCTGAAACACCTGGAACAGCAGAGACACACATACAGTACAAACCCTTAATCATCTATCCCTATATATACACACTGAACAAAAATATAAATGTAACATAAAGAGTTGGTCCCTTGTTTCATGAGATCCCAGAAATGTTCCAAACACACAAAAAAACGTATTTCTCTAAAATTTTGAGCACAAATTGGTTAACATCCCTGTTAGTGAGCATTTCTCCTTTGCCAAGATAATCCATCCACCTGACAGGTGTGGCATATCAAGAAGCTGATTAATTAGCATGCTTGTTACATAGGTGCACCTTGTGCTGGGGACAATAAAAGGCCACTCTAAAACGTGTAGTGTTCCACAGATCCATAGATTAGTGCCTAATCAATTTATTTAAATTGACTAATTTCCTTATATGAACTGTAACGCCGTAAAATAATTAAATTGTTGCATGTTACGTTTATATTTTTGTTAAGTAATCAATCTGGCTCAAAAGCGACTGCATACATTAAGGAGGCTAACCAGGCGTAACCAGGCTCTAAATAGCTTTACAAGCTACTGTAATAGCTGATTCATCAGGCTTACCTGCTCAATCGGTAACATTCAATATTGTGCTTTGAGAGGCATAGACTACACTGTTAGAACAGAAAGGTGCTATCTAGAACCTCAAAGGGATCTTCGGCTGACCTCATAGGATAACCTTTTTTGGTTCTGTGTAGAACATTCTGTGTAAAGGGTTCTACATGGAACCCAAAAGGGTTCTACCTAGAACCAAAAAGGCATCTTCAAAGGGTTCTCCTACGGGGAAAACCGAAGAACCCTTTTAGGTTCTAGATAGCAGCTTTTTGCTCTAACAGTGTAGTCTATTCTGGGGGGGGGGTGTTATACTGAGAAATATAGGCCTACTCAGACATACTGCGGAAGGGGGCGTGGTGTGCTGTGGTGTGAGGTCGTAGTTGCGCTAATAACAGTTGTGGGTGTGAAAAGTTGTTGCTGTGTAACAGAGAGCTCTAACCTCACACGTGCCCTTGTGTGTTCCCTCCCAGTCCTGACGAACTCTCTCCAGCTGCTCTACGTTCAACATGTATTGTTTCTCTGTACAGGTGGAGCACAAGAGAGGTTAGGGAATACTTTACATTTATTGCATCCTAAGCGCTCTTCTTTACTTGGATTACCATAATAAATACATGTTTTTTAAATAATCAGATCAATGATAATAAATTCGTAATGGATTTACAGATTCATTGATTCATTCATCCATTGATATCACCAATAAATAAATGTACAGTATATTGTATGGTATGATTCAGACCTGCTTCAGTGACGGCTTGTCTGCATTGCTTGGCCTTGTGTTGTACCTGAGAAAGACAGCAGTAGAGGAACTGGTCATGCTCTGAATCAAAACATGACTGCTAAACAACAAAATAAAAGAGACAGTTCTCCTTTAGAAGAAAATATCAGGATGTGTTCTCTTTACTCTCCTGACTCTCTGTTCCTCTACAGACCTCCATTTTCAGAACGCACACAGAACAAGCATTTCTAATAAATAGATAACTCAATTCCAGGAATTGACAGCATTTCATTGGACCTTCAATTGTAAATTACTTGCATTATAACCAACTCATAGACTCACAGAACCAGTCTAGTTAACGAAAAAATGAAGAGGTGGGTAAACTCTGCTCGCTGGTCGTGGTGAAAAAAGTAACACTTCCTATTCTTTCAATGCATTTTTCTGCAAAAGGTGGATGAACTGTTGGGCAAAAGAAAAAAGTGGGTAGACTGTGTTTACTTGTGCTTTCCTCCACTATACCACTGTTTTACTTGTAGTAGGAAAACAGTGACAAAGGGAACTGTTTCATAGGCTTCTCTGATACTGAGAAATTGAGTTGCAGTAGCACAACAATAACTACAGTGCATTCGGAGAGTATTCAGACTTTCCACATTTTGTTACGTTACAGCCTTATTCTAAAATGGATTACATTGTTACGTTACAGCCTTATTCTAAAATGGATTACATTGTTACGCTACAGCCTTATTCTAAAATAGATTACATTGTTACGTTACAGCCTTATTCTAAAATGGATTACATTGTTACATTACAGCCTTATTCTAAAATGGATTACATTGTTACGTTACAGCCTTATTCTAAAATGGATTACATTGTTACATTACAGCCTTATTCTAAAATAGATTACATTGTTACATTACAGCCTTATTCTAAAATGGATTACATTGTTACATTACAGCCTTATTCTAAAATGGATTACATTGTTACATTACAGCCTTATTCTAAAAAAGATTACATTGTTACATTACAGCCTTATTCTAAAATGGATTACATTGTTACGTTACAGCCTTATTCTAAAATGGATTACATTGTTACATTACAGCCTTATTCTAAAATGGATTACATTGTTACATTACAGCCTTATTCTAAACTGGATTACATTGTTACGTTACAGCCTTATTCTAAAATGGATTACATTGTTACGTTACAGCCTTATTCTAAAATAGATTACATTGTTACGTTACAGCCTTATTCTAAACTGGATTACATTGTTACGTTACAGCCTTATTCTAAACTGGATTACATTGTTACGTTACAGCCTTATTCTAAAATAGATTACATTGTTACGTTACAGCCTTATTCTAAACTGGATTACATTGTTACGTTACAGCCTTATTCTAAAATAGATTACATTGTTACGTTACAGCCTTATTCTAAACTGGATTACATTGTTACGTTACAGCCTTATTCTAAACTGGATTACATTGTTACGTTACAGCCTTATTCTAAAATGGATTACATTGTTACGTTACAGCCTTATTCTAAAATGGATTACATTGTTACATTACAGCCTTATTCTAAACTGGATTACATTGTTACGTTACAGCCTTATTCTAAACTGGATTACATTGTTACGTTACAGCCTTCTTCTAAAATGGATTACATTGTTACGTTACAGCCTTATTCTAAAATGGATTACATTGTTACATTACAGCCTTATTCTAAAATGGATTACATTGTTACATTACAGCCTTATTCTAAAATGGATTACATTGTTACGTTACAGCCTTATTCTAAAATGGATTACATTGTTACGTTACAGCCTTATTCTAAAATGGATTACATTGTTACGTTACAGCCTTATTCTAAAATGGATTACATTGTTTTTTTGTGTCATCAATCCACACACAATACCCCATAATGACAAAGCAAAACAGGTTTTTACACTTTTTGCAAATTTATAAAAAACATTTTATTTTTAAATATTACATTTACATTACTATTCAGATCCTTTACTCAGGATTTTGTTGCAGCACCTTTGATAATGATCACAGACTCAGAGTCTTCTTGGGTATAACGCTACAATGGATGATCAACGGAAACATGATGCACTTGAGCTCAATTTTGAGTCTCATAGCAAAGGGTCTGAATACTTATTAAAATAAGGTATTTCTATTGTTATTGTTAATACATTTGCAAACATTTTATGAAAACCTGTTTTCGCTTTGTCATTATGGATTATTGTGTAGAGACTGATGAGTAAAAAATATATATAATTGAATCAATTTTAGAATAAGGCTGTAACGTAACTAAATGTAGAAAAAGTGAAGGGGTTTGAATACTTTCTGAATGCACTGAATAACAAGGCGTATTACATGTGTATAATTGCAGGGTTGGCAGTGGTGTTACCTTCTCAGACTGGTTTGGTGTTGTGGCTGTGTGTGTGTATAGTTCCAGGGTTTGGGGAGGTGGTGTTACTTTCTCAGACTGTTTGGGGGCTGTGTGTTTGTATAGTTCCAGGGTTTGGGGAGGTGGTGTTACTTTCTCAGACTGTTTGGGGGCTGTGTGTTTGTATAGACTGGTTGGGGGCTGTGTGTTTGTATAGTTCCAGGGTTTGGGGAGGTGGTGTTACTTTCTCAGACTGGTTGGGGGCTGTGTGTTTGCATAGTTCCCGGGTTTGGGGAGGTGGTGTTACTTTCTCAGACTGCTTGGGGGCTGTGTGTTTGTATAGTTCCAGGGTTTGGGGAGGTGGTGTTACTTTCTCAGACTGTTTGGGGGCTGTGTGTTTGTATAGTTCCAGGGTTTGGGGAGGTGGTGTTACCTTCTCAGACTGTTTGGGGGCTGTGTGTTTGTATAGTTCCAGGGTTTGGGGAGGTGGTGTTACTTTCTCAGACTGTTTGGGGGCTGTGTGTTTGTATAGTTCCAGGGTTTGGGGAGGTGGTGTTACCTTCTCAGACTGTTTTGTTGTTGTGGCTGTGGTGCTCCTGTCAGCAAGCTGCTCTGCCTCGTCTGCTTCTTTACATTTCTGCTCATAGGACTTCTTAGACTGGAGATGGACAGAAGAGACATTCAGGGAATCATCATTGAAGCAGCCACAGTGGTCTGTGGTGTCATGTTTTATGTAACAATCAATTAAAACAGTAGCAATGTTGGATCTCTGTAAAACTGTATGCAACTGTATGCAATGTCAAAATGGTGAATGGTGCTGTCCTCACTTAGCAGTTTAAGCAAACATTTAGGTCAATATGTATTTCTGGCTTCAGGGCGGCAGGGTTAGAGCGTTGGATTAGCTTCACGGTTGTTTCTTTGTTTGTTGTTTTGTTGGCGACATTTAACAAATAAAAGGAAAATATACGCACACCACGCTGCACCTTGGTCTCCTTTCAACGACGTCTGTGACAGAACTACCCACCACAAAAGGACCAAGCAGCATGGTAAAAAGGAGGACTGGGCATGGGATGACATCTTGAACGGCAAAGGATCCTGGACATGGGAGGAGATCCTGGCCGGAAGGGATCGCCTTCCATGGGAACAGGTGGAAGCTACCAGGAAGGCGGAGGCAGCTGGTAAAGGGGCCCATCTTTACGAGGGAACACGGCTAGCAAGGAAGCCCGAGAGGCACACGGGGAGATTGGCAGAGTAGGGTTATAGACCTGAGCCAACTCCCCGTGCTTACCATGGCGAGCATCGTACTGGTCAGGCACCGTGTTATGCGGTGGAGCGCACGGTGTCTCCAGTGAGCGTTCACAGCCCGGTGCGCTACCTTCCAGCTCCCCGAATCGGCCGGGCTAGAGTGGGCACCCAGCCAGGTCGGAGGGTGCCGGCTCAGCGCATCTGGCCACCAGTACGTCTCTACGGCCCAGGATATCCTGCGCCGGCTCTGCGCACTGTATCTCCGGTGCGTCTGCACAGCCCAGTGCGTCCTGTGCCTGCGCCCCGCACGTGCCGGGCCAAAGTAACCATCCAGCCAGGACGGGTTGTGCAGGCTCTATGCTCGAGACCTCCAGTGTGCCTCCACGGCCCAGTGTGCCCTGTGCCAGCTCCCAGAACCAGGCCTCCTGTATGTCTTCCCAGCCTGGTGAGTCCTGTGCCTGATCCCAGAGCCTCCAGTGATTATCCATGACACGAAGCCTCCAGTGAGGATCCATGGCACGAAGCCTCCAGTGATAATCCATGGCACGAAGCCTCCAGTGATGATCCATGGAACGAAGCCTCCAGTGATGATCCATGGCACAAAGCCTCCAGTGATGATCCATGGCACGAAGCCTCCAGTGATGATCCAAGGCAAGAAGCCTCCAGTGATGATCCATGGCATGAAGCCTCCAGTGATGATCCATGGCACGAAGCCTCCATTGCTGATCCATGGCAAGAAGCCTCCAGTGATGATCCATGGCACGAAGCCTCCAGTGATGATCCATGGCACGAAGCCTCCAGTGAGTAGTCATGGCACGAAGCCTCCAGTGAGGAGTCATGCCACGAAGCCTCCAACGACGGCCTCCAGTCCGGAGCCTCCAGCGACAACCTCCAGTCCGGAGCCTCCAGCGACGGCCTCCAGTCCGGGAGCCTCCAGTCCAGGAGCCTCCAGCGACGGCCTCCAGTCCGGACTGTCCAGCGACGGCCTCCAGCGACATCCTCCAGCGACATCCTTCAGTCCGGAGCCTCCAGCGACATTCTCAAGTCCGGAGCCTCCAGAGACGGTCTCCAGTCCGGAGCCTCCAGTGACGGCCTCCAGTCCGGGGCCTGCAACGAGGGTGCCCAGTCCAGGGCCCACAGAGAGGGTCCCTAGTCCAGGGTCAGCGGCGAGGGTCCCCACACCAGAGGCGCTACCAAAGTGGGGTGAGCCAGAGGTGGAGCGGGGTCTACGTCCCGCACCAGAGCCGCCACCGCAGATAGATGCCCACCTGGACCCTCCCCTATAGGTTCAGGTTTTGCGGCCGGAGTCCGCACCTTTGGGGGCGGGAGGTACTGTCACGCCCTGACCTGAGAGAGCCTTTTTATGTCTCTATTTTGGTTTGGTCAGGGTGTGATTTGGGTGGGCATTCTAGGTTTTGTTTTCTAGGTTTCTTTATTTCTATGTTTTGGCCGGGTATGGTTCTCAGGGACAGCTGTCTATTGTTGTCTCTGATTGGGAATCATACTTAGGTAGCCCTTTTCCCTCCTTTCAGTGTGGGTAGTTATCTTTGTTAGTGGCACTTAGCCCTGTAAGCTTCACGGTTGTTTCTTTGTTTGTTGTTTTGTTGGCGACATTTAACAAATAAAAGGAAAATGTACGCTGCACCTTGGTCTCCTTTCAACGACGGCCGTGACACATAGGATAGGGTTATACAGTGCCTTCGGAAAGTATTCAGGCCCCTTGACCCTTTCAACATTTTGTTGCATTACATCCCTATTCTAAAATTGATTAAATAAAAAAGGATCTCCTCAGCAATCTACACACAATACCCCATAATTACAAAGTGAAAACATGTTTGTAGAATTTTTTTTTGCAAATGTATTAAAATAAAAAACATTATTCAGACCCTTTGCTATGAAACTCTAAATTGAGCACAGGTGCATCCTGTTTCCACTGATCATCCTTGTGATGTTTCTACAACTTGATTGGAGTCCACCTGTAGTAAATTCAATTGATTGGATATGAGTTGTAAAGTCACACACCTGTCAAATAAGGTCCTACAGTTGACAGTGTATGTCAGAGCAAAAACGAAGCCATGAGGTTGAAGGAATTGTCTGTAGAGTTCTGAGACATGATTGTGTCGAGGCACAGATCTGGGGAAGGGTACAAAAACATTTCTGCAACATTGAAGGTCCCAAGAACATAGTGGCCTCCATCATTCTTAAATGGAAGAAGTTTGGACACTAAGACTCTTCATAGAGCTGGCTGCCCAGCCAATCGAGGGAGAACTCAGGACCTTAGACTGGGATGAAGGTTCACCTTCCAACAAGACAATGACCCTAAGCACACAGCCAAGATAACGCAGGAGTGTCTTTGGGACAAGACTCTGAATGTCCTTGAGTGGCCCAGCCAGAGCCCGGACATGAACCCAATCAAACATCTCTGGAGACTGAAAATAGCTGTGCAGGGACTGCGGTTGAAAATTAGCCGGCTGGCTAAAACCGGCACTTTTACTGAAACATTGATTAATGTGCACTGTCCCTGTAAAAATAAAAAACTTAACTCAAACTCCCCATCCAACCTGACTTGAGAGGATCTGCTGAGAAGAATGGGAGAAACTCCCCAAATACAGGTGTGCCAAGCGTCATAGCCAAGAATACTCAAGGCTGTAATCACTGCCAAAGGTTCTTCCACAAAGTACTGAGTAAAGGGTCTAAATGCTTATGTGAATGTAATATTTCAGATTTTTATTTTTAATACATTTGCAAAAATGTGTAAAAAACATTTTTTTCTTTGTCATTATGGGGTATTGTGTGTAGATTGATGAGGGAAAGAAAACAATTTAATCAATTTTAAAAGTCAAGGGTTCTACTTTCCGAAGGCACTGTATACAGGATGTTATACAGGGTGTAAGTATGATACTGTAATGATACTCACAAAAATAGGCCCAAGTTTATGTATATTTGAGCAATAAGGCCCGAGGAGATGTGATATGTGGACAATATACCACAGCTAAGGACTGTTCTTACCCTCTATGCAACGCGGAGTGCCTGGAATACAGCCCCTTAACTGTGATATATTGACCATATACCACAAACCCCCGAAGTGCCTTATTCATATTTTATAAACTGGTTACCAACGTAATTAGAGCAGTAAAAATACATGTTTTTGTCATACCCGTACGGTTTGAAATACCAGCCATCAGGGCTCTAATCATCTGGTTTATAATTGAGCATAAATCATAGGACTATGAGAGGTGAGATATGTATTGATGCAGACCAAAATGTTCATTTTCAAGGCCTGTGTTATCCTACCAGTTCCCCCACTATAATAGGGCCAAAGTCTGTGGTTGGTGTGTGAGTGTGTGTGTCTATACTTTGTTTCCTACCCTCTTCCTCTTGCAGAATTGCACTGTGATGTATGTTCTCTCTTGGGTAGCTCACCCATCTCTGAGAGGTAGCTAGGTCTACTGGGTGTAATTTCAGCCTTCCTCTTTTCTGGGTATGAACTCTACACTGCGCTCTTAGAAAAACGAGTTCCAAAAGGGTTCTTTGGCTGTCCCCATAGGAGAACCCTTTTTGGTTCCAGCTAGAACCCTTTTGGTTTTCAGGTGGAATCGTTTTGGGTTCAATGTAGAACACTCTGTGGAAAGGGTTCTACATGGAAACCAAAAGGGTTCTACCAGGAACCCGTAGGGTTCTTCAAAGGATACTCATTTTACATTTAAGTCATTTAGCAGATGCTCTTATTCAGTGACTTACAGGAGCAATTATGGTTAAGTGCTTTGCTCAAGGGCACGTAGGCAGATTTTTCACCTAGTCTGCTCTGAGATTCAAACCACTGACCTTTCAGTTACTGGCCCAATGCTCTTAAATGCTAGACAACCTGCCACCTGTCTCCTATGGGGACATCCGAAGCACCCTTAAATTCTAGATACCTTTTTTTCTAACCGTGTGGATAAAGTCCCACTTTCAGACTGTTCTATTACCCTCTGTGTATGTACCTCTGTACTTAAGCTGACTTACTAAGTAAGCATGTTATTCCCTGAGTAAATAGTATGCCTACCTCCATGGTCTTCTTGTATAAGGACACCTTCATCTTCTGAACTTTCTCCATAATCCCCTCAAACTGAACGAGGATAAACAACATGGTTGAAATTTACTGGCACCTCATAAATACAGGTTTTCAAAATGGATTTTCAAAATGAAATAAGCACTCAATAACACATTTCAAACCTTCCTCCTCTGTTCTTTCTGCCGCTCTCTGAATATTTCCATCTTCTTGATCTCTTCCCGTAACATTCCGGATAGCTGGATATGCAGATTCCCGATGTTTTCAATTTCTGTCAAAGAAAACAGTTATTTTAGTAAACTGTCATTGGGCTTTGTTGTGAACGATGCAGTAGACAGGATAAACTTACGTGTTTTAAGTTGATCAAAGGAGGCTTTCAGAGTGCTGAAAAAATAGGAATGATGCATTTATCAATAACAGGTAGTGTAGCATACTAAATACTAGTTAAACACAGTATGCATAAACAGATTGCCAAATCACTGCATTCAACTGTATCTAGATATCAATGACTTGTCATGGTTCCACCTGTCACCAGAGGGCAGCAGAGACCGTCCTATAGACATTAACGACACTCTGGTGTGTCCAATTTATTCATCATGATTTCCCTGTTAAAAGAGGTGTGTTTTCTGTTGTCCTTTGCAGAAGCTTGAATTGTTTACCGTGTGCGTTCATTTCCTGAGTGAGTTTTTGAGACTTAGTGTTTGTTGTTTTTTCATGTGTACTGTGATCCTGCGGCTACCGTTTCTCAGTAAAGTATGTTAATCCTTAACCACTGATTCCTCGTCTGTTCTCTTCTCTTCACCTGGGTCCAACCTTACCATGTCACAGCAAGCTTCTGCACCAAACATGGACCCAGCCGAGATCACCCAGATCAAGAATGTTGTAACCCACCAAGGAGCACTGCTGGGGTGGCAAGAACAAATCTCCCAAATATCAGAGACCCTCCAGGCACTTACCGACTCCCTCCAAACACAGTCCAACCTCAACCCAAGAGGGGCCAATGTCGCCCAGTGCTACAGATGATACCGTAGTTCCTCCAGGGAACCTGCACCGGGAACCCAAGATCCCAGCCCCCGAGTGGTATGACGGCCACCCAGGAGGATGCAAGGGGTTCCTTCCTCATTCAGTGTTCTCTGGTGTTTGAGCTACAGTCCTCCTCGTTCCACACCGATCGGCCATGATCGCCTACATCATCTCTCTACTCTCGGGCAAGGCCCTGGCGTGGGAAATGGCAGTGTGGGAACAGCAGCCAGCATCCTGCAGCTCCAGATTAGCCTTCATTGCTGAGTTACAAATCTTCGACCACCCAGTCGGCGGAAGAGAAGCAGCCAGCCGACTGTTCAACATCTGCCAAGGGGCCAGACCAGTTGCTGACTTCGGCATTGAGTTCCACAACCTCGCCTCCAAGAGTGTGTGGAATACGGAGGTCCTGGAAACTGCTTTCCACCAGGGTTTGTCTAACTCCAAGGATGAACTGGCCTCTCGGGAACTGGGAGAGGACCTTGAGTCCCTGATAATACTGGCAATAAGGATCGCCATCTCCGTGCTATATGTCCAGAGCTGACGAGAAACGCCAGGACAAGGGGAGAGCCTGACGAGCTGTGCAGCTACCTCTCAGTCACCGTCTGTCACTACTCGCAACCCTCCACTGGGACAACCGTCAGCACCAGATTCAATCCTTCATGGACTCCGGGACCACATATAATTTTATTGATCAGGACTACACCAGATAATTACCAATCACCTGCGTGAAGTGTCCCATCCCTCTGCAGATTCAAGCCCTCAATGTATGGCCCATTTGCTCCGGTCAGGTGGAATATCAGACCAAGCCCATTCTACTGCAGGCTGGGGTGAAACACTCAGAGACTCAGTTTTCTTTTGATCACTGCTCCTGAGAACCCCCTTATCCTAGGGTACCCCTGGTTAGCACTACATAACCCACTATTATCCTGGTCCAAGGGACACCTACTAGACTGGGGTAAGGACTGCCAGAATAAATGTCTAAGACCCCCACCAAGAGCCTTGCAGTGTCCTCCTGCATCCATTGAAGTCCAAGACTTCTCCACTCTCCCTCCTGAATACTTCGACCTCCCTGAGGCCTGCAGTAATAGGCAAGCCGCCACCCTTCTTCCACATCGTTCATACGACTGCCATAGAACTCCTACCCGGCTCCACACCTACCCAGGGCCATCTGTACTATCTCTCAACCCCTGAAGCCGCAGTCATGGACAATTACATCTGGGAGTCGCTAGAGGCAGGTTTCATTAGCCCCTCTACATCCCTAGCTGGTGCAGGCTTCTTCGTGGGTAAGAAGGATGGAGGCCTGCGTCCTTGCATTGATTATAGAGGGCTGAACTGGATTATGATCAAGAATCGTTACCACTGATGTCCGCCGTCTTGGAGTTGGCCCAATTCTTCACCAAATTGGACCGCCGCAATGCTTAAAATCTGGTGAGAATCAGGAAGATGAGTGGAAAACTGCCTTTAACACCCCTAGTGGACACTATGAGTATTTAATAATGCCCTTCGGATTATCGAACTCACCGGCAGTCTTTCAAGCATTGATCAATGACACTCAAATCGGTTTCTTTGTTTACCTCAACAACATCCGGATCTTCTCCAAAACCCTTCCAGAACACATACTGCACGTCCACCAAGTCCTGAGACGCCTCCTGCAGAGCCAACTATATGTCAACATGGAGAAGTGTGAGTTCCACATATCCCAAGTTTCCTTCCTGGGTCACATTATCTCTACCACAGGCATCCAAATGGACCCCAAAAAGGTTGAGGCGGTCGCCCACTGTCCCCGTCCCACCTCACTCAAGCAGGCCCAGTGGTTCCTCGGGTTAAACCATTTTTACAGGCGTTTTATAAGCAACTTTGGTGCAGTGGCAGCGCCTCTCACTGTCCTAACCCGCATGTCAATGGGGTAGGCCGTCATTGTAAATAAGAATTTGTTCGTAACTGACTTGCCTAGTTAAATAAAGTTGACATTGTTTTTTTTAAAGTCCCAGACCCATTTTTGCTAGACTCCTGAGGTTGACAGGGCATTCATAGAGCTTAAGGGATGTTTCACCTCTGGACCCATCCTCGTTCATCCTGATCCTACTCTGCCCTTTGTAGTAGAGGTGGACGCCTCGGACACCGGAGCAGGGGTGGTCCTTTCACAGCAGAACGAAGAGGACAAGAAACTGCACCCACGCGCCTTTCTCGCCAGTAGAACGTAACTACAATGTAGGCAACTGTGAGCTCATTCAAGAAGCCAAGAGGTTGAACGCTCGCCAGGCTAGGTGGGCTCTGTTTTTTAACAGGTTCGATTTAACACTAGCCTATCGCCCGGGATCCAAGAATCAGAAAGCAGGCGCCCTGTCCCACCAACACGATACCTCTAACGAGGAGAGGGACTCCAGGCCATCATCCCCAGCTCCCGCATTGTGGACTCTGTGATATGGAGTATTGAGACCACGGTCCGACAAGCTCAGACACGAGAACCTGACCCAAGGCGATTTTCCTGTTAAGAGGTGTGTTTTCTGTTGTCCTTTGCAGAAGCTTGAATTGTTTACTGTGTGCATTTGTTTCCTGAGTGAGTTTTCAAGACTTAGTGTTTGTTGTTTCAAGTGTACTGTGATCCTGCGGCTACCGTTTCTCAGTAAATTATGATGTTTATCCTTAACCACTGATTCCTTGTCTGGTCTCTTCTCTTCGTCCAACTTTACCATGTCACATGACTGGCTTATTAGCAATGGTGTAAAGATTAACTGTGTGAACAGGAAACTGGATTGAGGATGCACACACACACATTTTCTCTCTCTCTCTCTCTCTCTCTCTCTCTCTCTCTCTCTCTCTCTCTCTCTCTCTGTTGGAAATGATTCCACGAGGGCTAGAATGTGTGACTTAATGGCATTGAAGCCTGACTCTATCATTATTATGTTCTAAATACCACTATTGTTCTATTGACTACCTATTATATTCCCTGTGAAGTGGTTGTGGCATATAAGCAAGTAGCAGGCGTGCCACACCAGGTATTGGCAAATTATTTAAAGAAAAAAAAAGAACATTACATTTGATTTGGGCCGATGTCCCCCCAATGTTATTTGTATCTGTTATGACAGCATTTTGGCTAACTTGTGCATAGTAGGTATTATGGTCCAAACATATCATCTCTATATCAGCCTCCAGTATTTATGCTGCAGTAGTTTGTGTCGGGGGGGGCTAGGGTCAGTTTGTTATATCTGGAGTACTTCTCCTGTCCTATTCGGTGTCCTGTGTGAATCTAAGTGTGCGTTCTCTAATTCTCTCCTTCTCTCTTTCTTTCTCTCTCTCGGAGGACCTGAGCCCTAGGACCATGCCCCAGGACTACCTGACATGATGACTCCTTGCTGTCCCCAGTCCACCTGGCCGTGCTGCTGCTCCAGTTTCAACTGACCTGAGCCCTAGGACCATGCCCCAGAACTACCTGACATGATGACTCCTTGCTGTTCCCAGTCCACCTGACCGTGCTGCTGCTCCAGTTTCAACTGTTCTGCCTTATTATTATTCGACCATGCTGGTCATTTATGAACATTTGAACATCTTGGCCATGTTCTGTTATAATCTCCACCCGGCACAGCCAGAAGAGGACTGGCCACCCCACATAGCCTGGTTCCTCTCTAGGTTTCTTCCTAGGTTTTGGCTTTTCTAGGGAGTTTTTCCTAGCCACTGTGCTTCTACACCTGCATTGCTTGCTGTTTGGGGTTTTAGGCTGGGTTTCTGTACAGCACTTTGAGATGTCAGCTGATGTAAGAAGGGCTATATAAATACATTTGATTTGATTTGATATATGTACGTAACCAGCCATTTACCTGATCTCTGTCTGCCCCCCAGCTTTACGTGCTATTGTCACCAGATCCTTCCCATACCTCTCTTCTGCCATGGCCCTGTAGACAGACAAACAGGCAGACTTAAAAGTGCTGTGTTTTGTAGAGTGTAGACCAATCTTTGAGTTGTATGAACATTCCGATTCAGTGTGCAATCACTGCGTACATTTTGTATGAAGTTTTAATGACGTCAGAGAAACCCTACCTCATTTTCAGCAGTTCCTCCACATCTTTGCACATCCGCCTGCCATCACATAGTCTCTGAATAAGAACCTCATAGCCCTGATGATTAGTGAAATCAACTCCCTACAGAGAGAGAAAGAGTGGTGTTGTAATCCAGTTACACAACAATAGTTACAAAATAAACGTTTGACTCAAACTGCCCAGTGGTTTGTCTCTGTATTTAGTGGCACATACTGAACAGTTAGATTTCACAGAAGTTGGAACTTGTTTAGGGATTGGTTCCCATAGAATGGGGTCTAGTGTCTTTACAACATGGTATATGAACCTGGTGAAATTCACAAAGCATTTAAGATTGATATTACGTTTCACTGAAATGTGCATTGCGTCATACCTTGTTACAGTACTTACAAACAGACAACATAGTCAGAGGACTGTCCAGAGGACCATATAATATTCACTTTGAACAACTTTTAGTTGCAGACAGCATAATAGAAACCCATTTAATATGTTCTCTTTCATGTCTGAAGATGACAGGTAGATTATCAACTGTTGCCTTGGATGCAAATCTATCTGGACAATGAGAGGGCTAAATTCATAACCACCGTGAGCAGGAAGGGAGCCAAAGCAAACAACACCTCAGGGAACATCTGTGCAAAAATACTATGATACCTCACAAGTTAAACAGAATATAACAGATGTGGAAATTGTGGTGAAAGCACAGTGCCTATCCTACAGTACCTATCATACAGTGCCTATCCTACAGTACCTATCCTACAGTGCCTATCCTACAGTACCTATCCTACAGTGCCTATCCTACAGTGCCTATCCTACAGTGCCTATCCTACAGTGCATATCTAAGGGGTTAGCAGTAAGAGTTGAACCCAGACCTTTCCAGCTTTCCCACAGCACTCAGTTCAGTTCCAAATTTCATTGGCATGTTGTTACTGTGGACATCATATTCTGTCAGACAACTGTCACATTTTAGAAGCCTAATGCTGTTTGCTTTAAAAGGCTCACTACACTTTCAAGTCTGTAAATGACTGAGAATGAACAAAATACTAATATTTCTGGATAGAGAGATTTTAAATGAGTTATCAGCAGACTATCTAGTTATATCTAGTTACACACACCAACGCAGGACATCAAGAGACAATGGTAGTAGACTGAGGGAACTTACCCAAAAGGCATCTTTATACAGCAAGGGAGTCATTCTGTGTTATACATGCACTTCCTCAAAGTTGAATGTTAATATCCTCTTTATCAACGTTTCCAAAAAACATAAACCACTTCAGTTTAACAGATTCCTTATTGAGATCCAAAAAAAAGTATATACATATATATGAAGGACAACTCCAGAATACCTCAGCTGTTATAACTGCAATACCACTGTTGAACTTTGAATTGGTCTTGAATGAGGAAGAAGTACCCTGTGATGTCACTATCCACAGACACAGCCTCTTGCTGAGATATGTAGATAACTACAGTTTTGATTATTATTTGAATAATAGATCATATAGAATTTCAGACCTAAAACGGATTCACATACTATATTGGGCACAGATTGTGCCCTTGCTCATGAAGAATAGCCATTGGTTTGATTATATCCAGGGTGTATCACGTCTGACCGTGATCTGATTCCCATAGGGTGGCGCACAATTGGCCCAGCGTCGTCCGGGTTTGGCCGGGGTAGGCCGTCATTGTAAATAATAATTTGTTCTAAATTAAATGACTTGCCTAGTTAAATAAAGGTTAAACAAATACATTAAAATGTATTATAAATAATATCTGTATAAATATAGTTTTTGTTTATTTATGTTTAATAATATGTTTGACATGCCTACACAGTAAGTGCTTTCCCAATTAACTGCTGCTTGTAAAAGCCATCATATCCACCTGTGAACATCAGACAACTAACTGAACTTTAACAGCTAACAAATACCGACCTCTAGTGGTGTACTCAGGGAGATACATAAACCATCACCTTGAAAGTTGAAACAACGTAGCAGTACAACTTTAAACATTAGGCCTACATGTTGTGGTTAAATATTCAAGTTCTTGAAAAGGGCCATGCAGGTAAAATGCCATCAAAGGGAAGGGAGGTAAACCAAGAGGCAGAATGATGTCGAGGTTCGATTCAAGAATTGAGAGCGTTGATATTTATTGTCTGGTCATCTGATGTGTATTTTTTTCAACGACTTGCTAAATAGGCTTAGCCTACGCTCGTACCTATGACAAGATGACTGCGTCATCCTTCAGAATGGACATCCCATGGACTGGACATAGTAATACGTTTGATACATTTTTCATTTCATTACATCTTTGCCCATGGGTATAGGCCTTAGTATCACATTAAGGTACTTGTCCCCAATAACTGTTTTTTTTGTTGCATTTATACACTGGAATATGGAGTATTGTTTTTCTAATTTCAAAGCGGTAGTGCAAATAAACATACTTTATTCAGATTAGGGCTACAATAAATTAATGTTTCACAATATGACCACAAGAGGGAGACCCAGACCTTTTCTGCTCTCCTCATGGCACTAAGCATTAACCGACAATAAAATACTGTATAGGTCCACCAAATCCCACTAGACAGAAAATCGACCCAAAACCTAAATCTCAGTTTTATGTCGAAATTGTGCCCTGGGCATGTGTGACTGAGGACATGGTAACACATGGATGAACAAACACATGAAGGCCTATTGATTTTCAGAGTGAGAAAGGATAGCTGTGTGGTGTCTCAGTCTCTCACTGTCCTCCTGATCAATAAGATCTGTGAAAATCCGAAGCTTCTCTCTCTCTCTTAGCAGGGGAATCACCTAGTTACTGTTATCTACCCAGAGAGAGAGACAGGTTACAGAGGGCATTCCCATCAATACACAGTTCAGCACTAGAATTATAGCACTCTGTCTGACAAAACGATAGGCCTGAGGTATTGGGCTTACAAGTTAACATTTTCAACTACTCTGTATTGTTTGTCATCAACTCATTTATTACCAATAATGCCATCGGACCCTAAATAATCCCAAGGGTTTTAGTGATGGAGCTTTGCCCCTTCTCTACACTCTTAGAAAAAAAGGTGCTATCTAGAACCTTAAAGGGTTATTCGGCTGTCCCTATAGGACAAGGGGGGGGCAAAGTATGGCCTGCGGGCCGTGTCCGGCACTTCAATCCGGCCCGCGAGACATTTACAAAAACAAATATGTATATATTTTTTGTAAACATTTTTTCTCCCCAATTTCATGGTATTCAATTGGTAGTCTTGTCCCATCGCTGCAACTCCTGTACGGACTCGGGAGAGGTGAAGGTCGAGAGCTTTGCGTCCTCCAAAACACGACCCAACCAAGCCACACTGCTTACTTAACCCAGAAGCCAACCGCACCAATGTGTCAGAAGAAACACTGTACACCTGGCAACCGTGTCAGCCTGTGTGCGACTGGCACGCCACAGGAGTTGCTAGTGTGCGATGGGACAAGGAAATCTCGGGCCTGCCAAACCCTCTCCTAACCAGGACGATGCTGGGCCAATTGTGCGCCGCCTCATGGGTCTCCCAGTCACTGCCAGCTGTGACACAGCCTGGGATTGAACCCGGGTCTGTAGTGATGCCTCAAGCACAGTGATGCAGTGCCTTAGACTGCTGCACCACTCGGGAGGCCCCCGCAAATTGATTTTAACAAATAATTGGTCCCACAAAAAATACGGCCCTCCATTGAATTTCAATATCCCGATGTGGCCCTCGAGCCAAAATGCTTGCCCACCCCTGCCATAGGAGAACCCTTTGAAGGACCCTTTTTTTGGTTGGAGGTAGAACCCTTTTGCTTACAGGTAGAACCCTTTCTACAGATGGTTCTACATGGAACCCAAAAGGGTTCTCCTGAAGGACCCTTTTGGAACGCTTTATTTTCTAACAGTGTACATCATCCTCAAAGTTTCTAATCCTTCCAGTCTGCATGAATATGGGAATTGACATTTATCCAGCCTATTAGCTATGGCTACTGATTCCTGCAGCCCAGGGTCCGTGTGAGCATGTCTGTCTGCGTGTGGGACCCCGTGTGAGGGCTCTAATGGAGGGCCAGGCAGCACTAGAAATCAGCTGTGTAGTCATGTCCTACCCAGGCCAATGGGTCCACAGACACACACAGCCTCCACACAGGGGCTCCCTGGAGTGGCAGTTATTGAACTGTGACAAACGAGCCGTGTCAGGGCCAGGACAAGCCTCCTACCTGGGGGATTCTCTCTAAATGACCTTCCCATTAACCAACCACTGGTGTATTCCCCCTCCTCTGCCTCCTCAGATAGGGTTACACAGGGAGGCAGATCATTCACCGCAGTCCATTGTCCCCACTGCCATAGAGTTTTTCCCAATGACCGAATGGAGTTTTCACCCGTTTCAACTTGTGAAGTTATTTTCCACTATTTTCATTTCCAGGTCCATATTGTCATGTCCATTCAGAATGTGCGTATTGGTATACAGTATGTAGGTGTGTGTGCTGTGCAACTGGGCATGCATATATTCCTGTGACTTGACCTGAGTGTGTTTGCCTGCCTGAGTGCTTGCTTGCGTGTGTGAGGCTCTGTGCCTCTGGGGTAGTGTGAGTGACTTCACTGCTTTCACACATTCTCCATCCCTTCATCCCTCCTTCCCTCCATCCCTCCATCCTCTGTAATCCCCAATTGACTACTGGCACCAGCCCTTTATCTCTACCTCCCCTCCGATGCCCTGGGTACATGTCTGCAGAGTGTTGTGTGTGTGTGTGTGCATGTGGGCGTACGTGCGTGCGTAGGTGCGCTGTGTATCCCCTCCGACTCTGGTGAATAGGAATGCAGTGAAGTGAGCATTGATTGGCCACGTTGGTGCAAACCTGTTAGTATCCTGACAGATGGATGGCTAATGATGTGTAGGCAGCAGTGCAGGGGCCTGTAGTTGTTAGTGAGATGATCCGCTGTCATAATAATACAGTTCATAAAACCAACAGCTGGGGACCGTCCCACATGGCACCCTATTCCCTACATAGTGCACTACTTTTAACCAAGGCCCTGGGCTCTGGTCAAAAGTAGTGCACTTTGTAGGGAATAGGGTGCCATTTTGGACGCTGATTATAACCCAGGACCCAAGACATTGAAGCCAATGAACAAAGCAAGCTGAAGGCCTTGGCTTTCTCACATTTGATCTAAATCTGCCTTCAAATTAAACATTAATTAGCAGGTTAATCTGCTGTATCACTCCTAAAATCGCTTAATCAATCTGATCCTCCTCGTCCATTACTCCCTGTTGTGTTCCCTATGGCTACTGGGGTCTGTGCAGCAGGGCCGGGGAAGCTCTCATCCTCTCTCTTTCACACACACACACACACACACACACACACACACACACACACACACACACACACACACACACACACACACACACACACACACACACACACACACACACACACACACACACACACACACACACAGCCCTGATGTCACAGTCTGGTAACCCATGGCTACAACATTTTGGATCCTTTAGTTGTTGTTTTCAACATCCTGTGGTCTGGTCCTATAAAGGATAGTTGAGTTCTCCTGAAAGGGGATAAATAGATGTTCAGAAGAACTAGAGGGGGTGTAGCAGGCTGCTAGGTGACCCCAATGAGAGGATGCATGCCAGGGGCAGAACCTGCCCCCTGCCTGGGTCCCACTGACCGACTGGATGCTGGTTTGGTCTAATTTGCCCCACGGCTGGTCCCTCCATGGGGACCCCTGTCCTCTACATCTGCACCCAGGGCTCTCCATACTGTCTTGCCCTCCTACACATCCCACTTTCTTTCTTCTCCTTCCTCTCCGCTTAGGCCTCTACATGTTTCTATCCCTCATGGTGAGGCTCTCAAGCCTGGCCTTTTGCCATCCCGGCCGCTGTGTGTGTGTGTGTGTGTGTGTGTGTGTCCGGAGAGATAGGGGCAAGGCTGCTAATTTGCTAAGTGGGTTCATCCATTTGACAGAGGACAGGGATTCTGCTTGGTTACCCACCTCACAGCCCACACAGAGAGCTGACCAGACATGCTAACATGTTACACACCTCACAGCCCACACAGAGAGCTGACCAGACATACTAACATGTTACACACCTCACAGCCCACACAGAGAGCTGACCAGACATACAGTGGGGCAAAAAAGTATTTAGTCAGCCACCAATTGTGCAAGTTCTCCCACTTAAAAAGATGAGAGAGGCCTGTAATTTTCATCATAGGTACACTTAAACTATGACAGACAAAATGAGAAAAAAAAATCCAGAAAATCACATTGTAGGATTTTTAATGAATTTATTTGCAAATTATGGTGGAAAATAAGTATTTGGTCAATAACAAAAGTTTATCTCAATACTTTGTTATATACCCTTTGTTGGCAATGACAGAGGTCAAACGTTTTCTGTAAGTCTTCACAAGGTTTTCACACACTGTTGCTGGTATTTTGGCCCATTCCTCCATGCAGATCTCCTCTAGAGCAGTGATGTTTTGGGGCTGTTGCTGGGCAACACAGACTTTCAACTCCCTCCAAAGATTTTCTATGGGGTTGAGATCTGGAGACTGGCTAGGCCACTCCAGGGCCATGAAATGCTTCTTACGAAGCCACTCCTTCGTTGCCCGAGCGGTGTGTTTGGGATCATTGTCATGCTGAAAGACCCAGCCACGTTTCATCTTCAATGCCCTTGCTGATGGAAGGAGGTTTTCACTCAAAATCTCACGATACATGGCCCCATTCATTCTTTCTTTTACAAGGATCAGTCGTCCTGGTCCCTTTGCAGAAAAACAGCCCCAAAGCATAATGTTTACACCCCCATGCTTCACAGTAGGTATGGTGTTCTTTGGATGCAACTCAGCATTCTTTGTCCTCCAAACACGACGAGTTGAATTTTTACCAAAAAGTTATATTTTGGTTTCATCTGACCAAATGACATTCTCCCAATCTTCTTCTGAATCATCCAAATGCTCTCTAGCAAACTTCAGACGGGCCTGGACATGTACTGGCTTAAGCAGGGGGACACGTCTGGCACTGCAGGATTTGAGTCCCTGGCGGCATAGTGTGTTACTGATGGTAGGCTTTGTTACTTTGGTCCCAGCTCTCTGCAGGTCATTCACTAGGTCTCCCCGTGTGGTTCTGGGATTTTTGCTCACCGTTCTTGTGATCATTTTGACCCCACGGGGTGAGATCTTGCGTGGAGCCCCAGATCGAGGGAGATTATCAGTGGTCTTGTATGTCTTCCATTTCCTAATAATTGCTCCCACAGTTGATTTCTTCAAACCAAGCTGCTTACCTATTGCAGATTCAGTCTTCCCAGCCTGGTGCAGGTCTACAATTTTGTTTCTGGTGTCCTTTGACAGCTCTTTGGTCTTGGCCATAGTGAAGTTTGGAGTGTGACTGTTTGAGGTTGTGGACAGGTGTCTTTTATACTGATAACAAGTTCAAACAGGTGCCATTAATACAGGTAACGAGTGGAGGACAGAGGAGCCTCTTAAAGAAGAAGTTACAGGTCTATGAGAGCCAGAAATCTTGCTTGTTTGTAGGTGACAAATACTTATTTTCCACCATAATTTGCAAATAAATTCATTAAAAATCCTACAATGTGATTTTCTTGATTTTTTGAAGTGTACCTATGATGAGAATTACAGGCCTCTCATCTTTTTAAGTGGGAGAACTTGCACAATAGGTGGCTGACTAAATACTTTTTTGCCCCACTGTACTAACATGTTACACACCTCACAGCCCACACAGAGAGCTCACCAGGCATACTAACATGTTACACACCTCACAGCCCACACAGAGAGCTGACCAGGCATACTAACATGTTACACACCTCACAGCCCACACAGAGAGCTGACCAGACATACTGACATGTTACACACCTCACAGCCCACACAGAGAGCTGACCAGACATACTAACATGTTACACACCTCACAGCCCACACAGAGAGCTGACCAGGCATACTAACATGTTACACACCTCACAGCCCACACAGAGAGCTGACCAGGCATACTAACATGTTACACACCTCACAGCCCACACAGAGAGCTGACCAGGCATACTAACATGTTACACACCTCACAGCCCACACAGAGAGCTGACCAGACATACTAACATGTTACACACCTCACAGCCCACACAGAGGGCTGACCAGGCATACTAACATGTTACACACCTCACAGCCCACACAGAGAGCTGACCAGACATACTAACATGTTACACACCTCACAGCCCACACAGAGAACTGACCAGGCATACTAACATGTTACACACCTCACAGCACACACAGAGAGCTGACCAGACATACTAACATGTTACACACCTCACAGCCCACACAGAGAGCTGACCAGGCATACTAACATGTTACACACCTCACAGCCCACACAGAGAGCTGACCAGGCATACTAACATGTTACACACCTCACAGCCCACACAGAGAGCTGACCAGACACACTAACATGTTACACACCTCACAGCCCACACAGAGAGCTGACCAGGCATACTAACATGTTACACACCTCACAGCCCACACAGAGAGCTGACCAGACATACTAACATGTTACACACCTCACAGCCCACACAGAGAGCTGACCAGACATACTAGACATGTTACACACCTCACAGCCCACACAGAGAGCTGACCAGACATACTAACATGTTACACACCTCACAGCCCACACAGAGAGCTGACCAGACACACTAACATGTTACACACCTCACAGCCCACACAGAGGGCTGACCAGGCATACTAACATGTTACACACCTCACAGCCCACACAGAGAGCTGACCAGACATACTAACATGTTACACACCTCACAGCCCACACAGAGAGCTGACCAGGCATACTAACATGTTACACACCTCACAGCCCACACAGAGAGCTGACCAGGCATACTAACATGTTACACACCTCACAGCCCACACAGAGAGCTGACCAGGCATACTAACATGTTACACACCTCACAGCCCACACAGAGAGCTGACCAGGCATACTAACATGTTACACACCTCACAGCCCACACAGAGAGCTGACCAGACATACTAACATGTTACACACCTCACAGCCCACACAGAGAGCTGACCAGGCATACTAACATGTTACACACCTCACAGCCCACACAGAGAGCTGACCAGGCATACTAACATGTTACACACCTCACAGCCCACACAGAGAGCTGACCAGGCATACTAACATGTTACACACCTCACAGCACACACAGAGAGCTGACCAGGCATACTAACATGTTACACACCTCACAGCCCACACAGAGAGCTGACCAGGCATACTAACATGTTACACACCTCACAGCCCACACAGAGAGCTGACCAGGCATACTAACATGTTACACACCTCACAGCCCACACAGAGAGCTGACCAGACATACTAACATGTTACACACCTCACAGCCCACACAGAGAGCTGACCAGACATACTAACATGTTACACACCTCACAGCCCACACAGAGAGCTGACCAGGCATACTAACATGTTACACACCTCACAGCCCACACAGAGAGCTGACCAGGCATACTAACATGTTACACACCTCACAGCCCACACAGAGAGCTGACCAGGCATACTAAAATGTTACACACCTCACAGCCCACACAGAGAGCTGACCAGACATACTAACATGTTACACACCTCACAGCCCACACAGAGAGCTGACCAGGCATACTAACATGTTACACACCTCACAGCCCACACAGAGAGCTGACCAGGCATACTAACATGTTACACACCTCACAGCCCACACAGAGAGCTGACCAGACATACTAACATGTTACACACCTCACAGCCCACACAGAGGGCTGACCAGGCATACTAACATGTTACACACCTCACAGCCCACACAGAGAGCTGACCAGACATACTAACATGTTACACACCTCACAGCCCACACAGAGAACTGACCAGGCATACTAACATGTTACACACCTCACAGCACACACAGAGAGCTGACCAGACATACTAACATGTTACACACCTCACAGCCCACACAGAGAGCTGACCAGGCATACTAACATGTTACACACCTCACAGCCCACACAGAGAGCTGACCAGGCATACTAACATGTTACACACCTCACAGCCCACACAGAGAGCTGACCAGACACATTAACATGTTACACACCTCACAGCCCACACAGAGAGCTGACCAGGCATACTAACATGTTACACACCTCACAGCCCACACAGAGAGCTGACCAGACATACTAACATGTTACACACCTCACAGCCCACACAGAGAGCTGACCAGACATACTAGACATGTTACACACCTCACAGCCCACACAGAGAGCTGACCAGACATACTAACATGTTACACACCTCACAGCCCACACAGAGAGCTGACCAGACACACTAACATGTTACACACCTCACAGCCCACACAGAGGGCTGACCAGGCATACTAACATGTTACACACCTCACAGCCCACACAGAGAGCTGACCAGACATACTAACATGTTACACACCTCACAGCCCACACAGAGAGCTGACCAGGCATACTAACATGTTACACACCTCACAGCCCACACAGAGAGCTGACCAGGCATACTAACATGTTACACACCTCACAGCCCACACAGAGAGCTGACCAGGCATACTAACATGTTACACACCTCACAGCCCACACAGAGAGCTGACCAGACATACTAACATGTTACACACCTCACAGCCCACACAGAGAGCTGACCAGACATACTAACATGTTACACACCTCACAGCCCACACAGAGAGCTGACCAGGCATACTAACATGTTACACACCTCACAGCCCACACAGAGAGCTGACCAGGCATACTAACATGTTACACACCTCACAGCCCACACAGAGAGCTGACCAGGCATACTAAAATGTTACACACCTCACAGCCCACACAGAGAGCTGACCAGACATACTAACATGTTACACACCTCACAGCCCACACAGAGAGCTGACCAGGCATACTAACATGTTACACACCTCACAGCCCACACAGAGAGCTGACCAGACATACTAGACATGTTACACACCTCACAGCCCACACAGAGAGCTGACCAGGCATACTAACATGTTACACACCTCACAGCCCACACAGAGAGCTGACCAGGCATACTAACATGTTACACACCTCACAGCCCACACAGAGAGCTGACCAGACATACTAACATGTTACACACCTCACAGCCCACACAGAGAGCTGACCAGGCATACTAACATGTTACACACCTCACAGCCCACACAGAGAGCTGACCAGACATACTAGACATGTTACACACCTCACAGCCCACACAGAGAGCTGACCAGGCATACTAACATGTTACACACCTCACAGCCCACACAGAGAGCTGACCAGGCATACTAACATGTTACACACCTCACAGCCCACACAGAGAGCTGACCAGACATACTAGACATGTTACACACCTCACAGCCCACACAGAGAGCTGACCAGACATACTAGACATGTTACACACCTCACAGCCCACACAGAGAGCTGACCAGGCATACTAACATGTTACACACCTCACAGCCCACACAGAGAGCTGACCAGACATACTAACATGTTACACACCTCACAGCCCACACAGAGAGCTGACCAGACATACTAGACATGTTACACACCTCACAGCCCACACAGAGAGCTGACCAGACATACTAAAATGTTACACACCTCACAGCCCACACAGAGAGCTGACCAGGCATACTAACATGTTACACACCTCACAGCCCACACAGAGAGCTGACCAGACATACTAACATGTTACACACCTCACAGCCCACACAGAGAGCTGACCAGACATACTAACATGTTACACACCTCACAGCCCACACAGAGAGCTGACCAGGCATACTAACATGTTACACACCTCACAGCCCACACAGAGAGCTGACCAGGCATACTAACATGTTACACACCTCACAGCCCACACAGAGAGCTGACCAGGCATACTAAAATGTTACACACCTCACAGCCCACACAGAGAGCTGACCAGACATACTAACATGTTACACACCTCACAGCCCACACGGAGAGCTGACCAGGCATACTAACATGTTACACACCTCACAGCCCACACAGAGAGCTGACCAGACATACTAGACATGTTACACACCTCACAGCCCACACAGAGAGCTGACCAGGCATACTAACATGTTACACACCTCACAGCCCACACAGAGAGCTGACCAGGCATACTAACATGTTACACACCTCACAGCCCACACAGAGAGCTGACCAGACATACTAACATGTTACACACCTCACAGCCCACACAGAGAGCTGACCAGGCATACTAACATGTTACACACCTCACAGCCCACACAGAGAGCTGACCAGACATACTAGACATGTTACACACCTCACAGCCCACACAGAGAGCTGACCAGGCATACTAACATGTTACACACCTCACAGCCCACACAGAGAGCTGACCAGGCATACTAACATGTTACACACCTCACAGCCCACACAGAGAGCTGAGCACAGACATACTAACATGTTACACACCTCACAGCCCACACAGAGAGCTGACCAGGCATACTAACATGTTACACACCTCACAGCCCACACAGAGAGCTGACCAGGCATACTAACATGTTACACACCTCACAGCCCACACAGAGAGCTGACCAGGCATACTAACATGTTACACACCTCACAGCCCACACAGAGAGCTGACCAGACATACTAACATGTTACACACCTCACAGCCCACACAGAGAGCTGACCAGACATACTAACATGTTACACACCTCACAGCCCACACAGAGAGCTGACCAGGCATACTAACATGTTACACACCTCACAGCCCACACAGAGAGCTGACCAGGCATACTAACATGTTACACACCTCACAGCCCACACAGAGAGCTGACCAGGCATACTAAAATGTTACACACCTCACAGCCCACACAGAGAGCTGACCAGACATACTAACATGTTACACACCTCACAGCCCACACAGAGAGCTGACCAGGCATACTAACATGTTACACACCTCACAGCCCACACAGAGAGCTGACCAGACATACTAGACATGTTACACACCTCACAGCCCACACAGAGAGCTGACCAGGCATACTAACATGTTACACACCTCACAGCCCACACAGAGAGCTGACCAGGCATACTAACATGTTACACACCTCACAGCCCACACAGAGAGCTGACCAGACATACTAACATGTTACACACCTCACAGCCCACACAGAGAGCTGACCAGGCATACTAACATGTTACACACCTCACAGCCCACACAGAGAGCTGACCAGACATACTAGACATGTTACACACCTCACAGCCCACACAGAGAGCTGACCAGGCATACTAACATGTTACACACCTCACAGCCCACACAGAGAGCTGACCAGGCATACTAACATGTTACACACCTCACAGCCCACACAGAGAGCTGACCAGACATACTAACATGTTACACACCTCACAGCCCACACAGAGAGCTGACCAGGCATACTAACATGTTACACACCTCACAGCCCACACAGAGAGCTGACCAGGCATACTAACATGTTACACACCTCACAGCCCACACAGAGAGCTGACCAGGCATACTAACATGTTACACACCTCACAGCACACACAGAGAGCTGACCAGGCATACTAACATGTTACACACCTCACAGCCCACACAGAGAGCTGACCAGGCATACTAACATGTTACACACCTCACAGCCCACACAGAGAGCTGACCAGGCATACTAACATGTTACACACCTCACAGCCCACACAGAGAGCTGACCAGACATACTAACATGTTACACACCTCACAGCCCACACAGAGAGCTGACCAGACATACTAACATGTTACACACCTCACAGCCCACACAGAGAGCTGACCAGGCATACTAACATGTTACACACCTCACAGCCCACACAGAGAGCTGACCAGGCATACTAACATGTTACACACCTCACAGCCCACACAGAGAGCTGACCAGGCATACTAAAATGTTACACACCTCACAGCCCACACAGAGAGCTGACCAGACATACTAACATGTTACACACCTCACAGCCCACACAGAGAGCTGACCAGGCATACTAACATGTTACACACCTCACAGCCCACACAGAGAGCTGACCAGACATACTAGACATGTTACACACCTCACAGCCCACACAGAGAGCTGACCAGGCATACTAACATGTTACACACCTCACAGCCCACACAGAGAGCTGACCAGGCATACTAACATGTTACACACCTCACAGCCCACACAGAGAGCTGACCAGACATACTAACATGTTACACACCTCACAGCCCACACAGAGAGCTGACCAGGCATACTAACATGTTACACACCTCACAGCCCACACAGAGAGCTGACCAGACATACTAGACATGTTACACACCTCACAGCCCACACAGAGAGCTGACCAGGCATACTAACATGTTACACACCTCACAGCCCACACAGAGAGCTGACCAGGCATACTAACATGTTACACACCTCACAGCCCACACAGAGAGCTGACCAGACATACTAGACATGTTACACACCTCACAGCCCACACAGAGAGCTGACCAGACATACTAGACATGTTACACACCTCACAGCCCACACAGAGAGCTGACCAGGCATACTAACATGTTACACACCTCACAGCCCACACAGAGAGCTGACCAGACATACTAACATGTTACACACCTCACAGCCCACACAGAGAGCTGACCAGACATACTAGACATGTTACACACCTCACAGCCCACACAGAGAGCTGACCAGACATACTAGACATGTTACACACCTCACAGCCCACACAGAGAGCTGACCAGGCATACTAACATGTTACACACCTCACAGCCCACACAGAGAGCTGACCAGACATACTAACATGTTACACACCTCACAGCCCACACAGAGAGCTGACCAGACATACTAACATGTTACACACCTCACAGCCCACACAGAGAGCTGACCAGGCATACTAACATGTTACACACCTCACAGCCCACACAGAGAGCTGACCAGACATACTAAAATGTTACACACCTCACAGCCCACACAGAGAGCTGACCAGGCATACTAACATGTTACACACCTCACAGCCCACACAGAGAGCTGACCAGACATACTAACATGTTACACACCTCACAGCCCACACAGAGAGCTGACCAGACATACTAGACATGTTACACACCTCACAGCACACACAGAGAGCTGACCAGGCATACTAACATGTTACACACCTCACAGCCCACACAGAGAGCTGACCAGACATACTAGACATGTTACACACCTCACAGCCCACACAGAGAGCTGACCAGACATACTAACATCTTACACACCTCACAGCCCACACAGAGAGCTGACCAGACATACTAACATGTTACACACCTCACAGCCCACACAGAGAGCTGACCAGACATACTAGACATGTTACACACCTCACAGCCCACACAGAGAGCTGACCAGGCATACTAACATGTTACACACCTCACAGCCCACACAGAGAGCTGACCAGACATACTAGACATGTTACACACCTCACAGCCCACACAGAGAGCTGACCAGGCATACTAACATGTTACACACCTCACAGCCCACACAGAGAGCTGACCAGGCATACTAACATGTTACACACCTCACAGCCCACACAGAGAGCTGACCAGACATACTAACATGTTACACACCTCACAGCCCACACAGAGAGCTGACCAGGCATACTAACATGTTACACACCTCACAGCCCACACAGAGAGCTGACCAGACATACTAGACATGTTACACACCTCACAGCCCACACAGAGAGCTGACCAGGCATACTAACATGTTACACACCTCACAGCCCACACAGAGAGCTGACCAGGCATACTAACATGTTACACACCTCACAGCCCACACAGAGAGCTGACCAGACATACTAGACATGTTACACACCTCACAGCCCACACAGAGAGCTGACCAGACATACTAGACATGTTACACACCTCACAGCCCACACAGAGAGCTGACCAGGCATACTAACATGTTACACACCTCACAGCCCACACAGAGAGCTGACCAGACATACTAACATGTTACACACCTCACAGCCCACACAGAGAGCTGACCAGACATACTAGACATGTTACACACCTCACAGCCCACACAGAGAGCTGACCAGACATACTAGACATGTTACACACCTCACAGCCCACACAGAGAGCTGACCAGGCATACTAACATGTTACACACCTCACAGCCCACACAGAGAGCTGACCAGACATACTAACATGTTACACACCTCACAGCCCACACAGAGAGCTGACCAGACATACTAACATGTTACACACCTCACAGCCCACACAGAGAGCTGACCAGGCATACTAACATGTTACACACCTCACAGCCCACACAGAGAGCTGACCAGACATACTAAAATGTTACACACCTCACAGCCCACACAGAGAGCTGACCAGGCATACTAACATGTTACACACCTCACAGCCCACACAGAGAGCTGACCAGACATACTAACATGTTACACACCTCACAGCCCACACAGAGAGCTGACCAGACATACTAGACATGTTACACACCTCACAGCACACACAGAGAGCTGACCAGGCATACTAACATGTTACACACCTCACAGCCCACACAGAGAGCTGACCAGACATACTAGACATGTTACACACCTCACAGCCCACACAGAGAGCTGACCAGACATACTAACATCTTACACACCTCACAGCCCACACAGAGAGCTGACCAGACATACTAACATGTTACACACCTCACAGCCCACACAGAGAGCTGACCAGACATACTAGACATGTTACACACCTCACAGCCCACACAGAGAGCTGACCAGGCATACTAACATGTTACACACCTCACAGCCCACACAGAGAGCTGACCAGACATACTAACATGTTACACACCTCACAGCCCACACAGAGAGCTGACCAGACATACTAGACATGTTACACACCTCACAGCCCACACAGAGAGCTGACCAGACATACTAACATGTTACACACCTCACAGCCCACACAGAGAGCTGACCAGACATACTAACATGTTACACACCTCACAGCCCACACAGAGAGCTGACCAGACATACTAACATGTTACACACCTCACAGCCGACACAGAGAGCTGACCAGACATACTAACATGTTACACACCTCACAGCCCACACAGAGAGCTGACCAGGCATACTAACATGTTACACACCTCACAGCCCACACAGAGAGCTGACCAGGCATACTAACATGTTACACACCTCACAGCCCACACAGAGAGCTGACCAGGCATACTAAAATGTTACACACCTCACAGCCCACACAGAGAGCTGACCAGACATACTAACATGTTACACACCTCACAGCCCACACAGAGAGCTGACCAGGCATACTAACATGTTACACACCTCACAGCCCACACAGAGAGCTGACCAGACATACTAGACATGTTACACACCTCACAGCCCACACAGAGAGCTGACCAGGCATACTAACATGTTACACACCTCACAGCCCACACAGAGAGCTGACCAGGCATACTAACATGTTACACACCTCACAGCCCACACAGAGAGCTGACCAGACATACTAACATGTTACACACCTCACAGCCCACACAGAGAGCTGACCAGGCATACTAACATGTTACACACCTCACAGCCCACACAGAGAGCTGACCAGACATACTAGACATGTTACATACCTCACAGCCCACACAGAGAGCTGACCAGGCATACTAACATGTTACACACCTCACAGCCCACACAGAGAGCTGACCAGGCATACTAACATGTTACACACCTCACAGCCCACACAGAGAGCTGACCAGACATACTAACATGTTACACACCTCACAGCCCACACAGAGAGCTGACCAGGCATACTAACATGTTACACACCTCACAGCCCACACAGAGAGCTGACCAGACATACTAGACATGTTACACACCTCACAGCCCACACAGAGAGCTGACCAGACATACTAGACAAGTTACACACCTCACAGCCCACACAGAGAGCTGACCAGGCATACTAACATGTTACACACCTCACAGCCCACACAGAGAGCTGACCAGACATACTAACATGTTACACACCTCACAGCCCACACAGAGAGCTGACCAGACATACTAGACATGTTACACACCTCACAGCCCACACAGAGAGCTGACCAGACATACTAGACATGTTACACACCTCACAGCCCACACAGAGAGCTGACCAGACATACTAACATGTTACACACCTCACAGCCCACACAGAGAGCTGACCAGGCATAATAACATGTTACACACCTCACAGCCCACACAGAGAGCTGACCAGACATACTAAAATGTTACACACCTCACAGCCCACACAGAGAGCTGACCAGACACACTAACATGTTACACACCTCACAGCCCACACAGAGAGCTGACCAGACATACTAGACATGTTACACACCTCACAGCCCACACAGAGAGCTGACCAGACATACTAACATCTTACACACCTCACAGCCCACACAGAGAGCTGACCAGACATACTAACATGTTACACACCTCACAGCCCACACAGAGAGCTGACCAGACATACTAGACATGTTACACACCTCACAGCCCACACAGAGAGCTGACCAGGCATACTAACATGTTACACACCTCACAGCCCACACAGAGAGCTGACCAGACATACTAACATGTTACACACCTCACAGCCCACACAGAGAGCTGACCAGACATACTAACATGTTACACACCTCACAGCCCACACAGAGAGCTGACCAGACACACTAACATGTTACACACCTCACAGCCCACACAGAGAGCTGACCAGACATACTAACATGTTACACACCTCACAGCCCACACAGAGAGCTGACCAGACATACTAACATGTTACACACCTCACAGCCCACACAGAGAGCTGACCAGACATACTAACATGTTACACACCTCACAGCCCACACAGAGAGCTGACCAGACATACTAACATGTTACACACCTCACAGCCCACACAGAGAGCTGACCAGACATACTAACATGTTACACACCTCACAGCCCACACAGAGAGCTGACCAGGCATACTAACATGTTACACACCTCACAGCCCACACAGAGAGCTGACCAGGCATACTAACATGTTACACACCTCACAGCCCACACAGAGAGCTGACCAGGCATACCAAAATGTTACACACCTCACAGCCCACACAGAGAGCTGACCAGACATACTAACATGTTACACACCTCACAGCCCACACAGAGAGCTGACCAGACATACTAACATGTTACACACCTCACAGCCCACACAGAGAGCTGACCAGACATACTAGACATGTTACACACCTCACAGCCCACACAGAGAGCTGACCAGGCATACTAACATGTTACACACCTCACAGCCCACACAGAGAGCTGACCAGACATACTAACATGTTACACACCTCACAGCCCACACAGAGAGCTGACCAGACATACTAACATGTTACACACCTCACAGCCCACACAGAGAGCTGACCAGGCATACTAACATGTTACACACCTCACAGCCCACACAGAGAGCTGACCAGACATACTAACATGTTACACACCTCACAGCCCACACAGAGAGCTGACCAGGCATACTAACATGTTACACACCTCACAGCCCACACAGAGAGCTGACCAGACATACTAACATGTTACACACCTCACAGCCCACACAGAGAGCTGACCAGACATACTAGACATGTTACACACCTCACAGCACACACAGAGAGCTGACCAGGCATACTAACATGTTACACACCTCACAGCCCACACAGAGAGCTGACCAGACATACTAGACATGTTACACACCTCACAGCCCACACAGAGAGCTGACCAGACATACTAGACATGTTACACACCTCACAGCCCACACAGAGAGCTGACCAGGCATACTAACATGTTACACACCTCACAGCCCACACAGAGAGCTGACCAGACATACTAACATGTTACACACCTCACAGCCCACACAGAGAGCTGACCAGACATACTAGACATGTTACACACCTCACAGCCCACACAGAGAGCTGACCAGACATACTAGACATGTTACACACCTCACAGCCCACACAGAGAGCTGACCAGGCATACTAACATGTTACACACCTCACAGCCCACACAGAGAGCTGACCAGACATACTAACATGTTACACACCTCACAGCCCACACAGAGAGCTGACCAGACATACTAACATGTTACACACCTCACAGCCCACACAGAGAGCTGACCAGGCATACTAACATGTTACACACCTCACAGCCCACACAGAGAGCTGACCAGACATACTAAAATGTTACACACCTCACAGCCCACACAGAGAGCTGACCAGGCATACTAACATGTTACACACCTCACAGCCCACACAGAGAGCTGACCAGACATACTAACATGTTACACACCTCACAGCCCACACAGAGAGCTGACCAGACATACTAGACATGTTACACACCTCACAGCACACACAGAGAGCTGACCAGGCATACTAACATGTTACACACCTCACAGCCCACACAGAGAGCTGACCAGACATACTAGACATGTTACACACCTCACAGCCCACACAGAGAGCTGACCAGACATACTAACATCTTACACACCTCACAGCCCACACAGAGAGCTGACCAGACATACTAACATGTTACACACCTCACAGCCCACACAGAGAGCTGACCAGACATACTAGACATGTTACACACCTCACAGCCCACACAGAGAGCTGACCAGGCATACTAACATGTTACACACCTCACAGCCCACACAGAGAGCTGACCAGACATACTAACATGTTACACACCTCACAGCCCACACAGAGAGCTGACCAGACATACTAGACATGTTACACACCTCACAGCCCACACAGAGAGCTGACCAGACATACTAACATGTTACACACCTCACAGCCCACACAGAGAGCTGACCAGACATACTAACATGTTACCCACCTCACAGCCCACACAGAGAGCTGACCAGACATACTAGACATGTTACACACCTCACAGCCCACACAGAGAGCTGACCAGGCATACTAACATGTTACACACCTCACAGCCCACACAGAGAGCTGACCAGACATACTAACATGTTACACACCTCACAGCCCACACAGAGAGCTGACCAGACATACTAACATGTTACACACCTCACAGCCCACACAGAGAGCTGACCAGACATACTAGACATGTTACACACCTCACAGCCCACACAGAGAGCTGACCAGGCATACTAACATGTTACACACCTCACAGCCCACACAGAGAGCTGACCAGACATACTAACATGTTACACACCTCACAGCCCACACAGAGAGCTGACCAGACATACTAACATGTTACACACCTCACAGCCCACACAGAGAGCTGACCAGACATACTAGACATGTTACACACCTCACAGCCCACACAGACAGCTGACCAGACATACTAACATGTTACACACCTCACAGCCCACACAGAGAGCTGACCAGGCATACTAACATGTTACACACCTCACAGCCCACACAGAGAGCTGACCAGGCATACTAACATGTTACACACCTCACAGCCCACACAGAGAGCTGACCAGGCATACTAACATGTTACACACCTCACAGCCCACACAGAGAGCTGACCAGACATACTAACATGTTACACACCTCACAGCCCACACAGAGAGCTGACCAGACATACTAACATGTTACACACCTCACAGCCCACACAGAGAGCTGACCAGACATACTAACATGTTACACACCTCACAGCCCACACAGAGAGCTGACCAGACATACTAACATGTTACACACCTCACAGCCCACACAGAGAGCTGACCAGACATACTAACATGTTACACACCTCACAGCCCACACAGAGAGCTGACCAGACATACTAACATGTTACACACCTCACAGCCCACACAGAGAGCTGACCAGACATACTAGACATGTTACACACCTCACAGCCCACACAGAGAGCTGACCAGGCATACTAACATGTTACACACCTCACAGCCCACACAGAGAGCTGACCAGACATACTAACATGTTACACACCTCACAGCCCACACAGAGAGCTGACCAGGCATACTAACATGTTACACACCTCACAGCCCACACAGAGAGCTGACCAGACATACTAACATGTTACACACCTCACAGCCCACACAGAGAGCTGACCAGACATACTAACATGTTACACACCTCACAGCCCACACAGAGAGCTGACCAGACATACTAGACATGTTACACACCTCACAGCCCACACAGAGAGCTGACCAGGCATACTAACATGTTACACACCTCACAGCCCACACAGAGAGCTGACCAGACATACTAACATGTTACACACCTCACAGCCCACACAGAGAGCTGACCAGACATACTAACATGTTACACACCTCACAGCCCACACAGAGAGCTGACCAGACATACTAGACATGTTACACACCTCACAGCCCACACAGACAGCTGACCAGACATACTAACATGTTACACACCTCACAGCCCACACAGAGAGCTGACCAGGCATACTAACATGTTACACACCTCACAGCCCACACAGAGAGCTGACCAGGCATACTAACATGTTACACACCTCACAGCCCACACAGAGAGCTGACCAGGCATACTAACATGTTACACACCTCACAGCCCACACAGAGAGCTGACCAGACATACTAACATGTTACACACCTCACAGCCCACACAGAGAGCTGACCAGACATACTAACATGTTACACACCTCACAGCCCACACAGAGAGCTGACCAGACATACTAACATGTTACACACCTCACAGCCCACACAGAGAGCTGACCAGACATACTAACATGTTACACACCTCACAGCCCACACAGAGAGCTGACCAGACATACTAACATGTTACACACCTCACAGCCCACACAGAGAGCTGACCAGACACACTAACATGTTACACACCTCACAGCCCACACAGAGAGCTGACCAGACATACTAACATGTTACACACCTCACAGCCCACACAGAGAGCTGACCAGACATACTAACATGTTACACACCTCACAGCCCACACAGAGAGCTGACCAGGCATACTAACATGTTACACACCTCACAGCCCACACAGAGAGCTGACCAGACATACTAACATGTTACACACCTCACAGCCCACACAGAGAGCTGACCAGACATACTAACATGTTACACACCTCACAGCCCACACAGAGAGCTGACCAGACATACTAACATGTTACACACCTCACAGCCCACACAGAGAGCTGACCAGGCATACTAACATGTCACACACCTCACAGCCCCCACAGAGAGCTGACCAGACATACTAACATGTTACACACCTCACAGCCCACACAGAGAACTGACCAGGCATACTAACATGTTACACACCTCACAGCCCACACAGAGAGCTGACCAGACATACTAAAATGTTACACACCTCACAGCCCACACAGAGAGCTGACCAGGCATACTAACATGTTACACACCTCACAGCCCACACAGAGAGCTGACCAGACATACTAAAATGTTACACACCTCACAGCCCACACAGAGAACTGACCAGGCATACTAACATGTTACACACCTCACAGCCTACACAGAGAGCTGACCAGGCATACTAACATGTTACACACTTCACAGCCCACACAGAGAGCTGACCAGACATACTAACATGTTACACACCTCACAGCCCACACAGAGAGCTGACCAGGCATACTAACATGTTACACACCTCACAGCCCACACAGAGAGCTGACCAGGCATACTAACATGTTACACACCTCACAGCCCACACAGAGAGCTGACCAGACATACTAACATGTTACACACCTCACAGCCCACACAGAGAGCTGACCAGGCATACTAACATGTTACACACCTCACAGCCCACACAGAGAGCTGACCAGACATACTAACATGTTACACACCTCACAGCCCACACAGAGAGCTGACCAGACATACTAACATGTTACACACCTCACAGCCCACACAGAGAGCTGACCAGACATACTAACATGTTACACACCTCACAGCCCACACAGAGAGCTGACCAGACATACTAACATGTTACACACCTCACAGCCCACACAGAGAGCTGACCAGACATACTAACATGTTACACACCTCACAGCCCACACAGAGAGCTGACCAGACATACTAACATGTTACACACCTCACAGGCCACACAGAGAGCTGACCAGACATACTAACATGTTACACACCTCACAGCCCACACAGAGAGCTGACCAGACATACTAACATGTTACACACCTCACAGCCCACACAGAGAGCTGACCAGACATACTAACATGTTACACACCTCACAGCCCACACAGAGAGCTGACCAGACATACTAACATGTTACACACCTCACAGCCCACACAGAGAGCTGACCAGACATACTAACATGTTACACACCTCACAGCCCACACAGAGAGCTGACCAGACATACTAGACATGTTACACACCTCACAGCCCACACAGAGAGCTGACCAGACATACTAACATGTTACACACCTCACAGCCCACACAGAGAGCTGACCAGACATACTAACATGTTACACACCTCACAGCCCACACAGAGAGCTGACCAGACATACTAACATGTTACACACCTCACAGCCCACACAGAGAGCTGACCAGACATACTAACATGTTACACACCTCACAGCCCACACAGAGAGCTGACCAGACATACTAACATGTTACACACCTCACAGCCCACACAGAGAGCTGACCAGACATACTAACATGTTACACACCTCACAGCCCACACAGAGAGCTGACCAGACATACTAGACATGTTACACACCTCACAGCCCACACAGAGAGCTGACCAGACATACTAACATGTTACACACCTCACAGCCCACACAGAGAGCTGACCAGGCATACTAACATGTTACACACCTCAGAGCCCACACAGAGAGCTGACCAGGCATACTAACATGTAGAAGTTGTTGCTTTTTTCTTCTTTTTCAGTGATCACATCCATTATTTAGACAATTACAGTGGTAATGTGGCTGTTATCTGAGGCAATACCCCAGAATGACAGCATCACATCTTAGATGAAATACAGTCCGCTGAAACATTTCTGGCTTCTCTACTATAGTGCTACTTCTAAGGATGAGTTTGTCGAAAACATTTTTAATAATAAGACGCAATTACATATATCCACCAGCAGGTGGGGGTGTTGAGATTTTTCCTTTTCTTAAGTTTTCCTCTGACATTCTTTTTATTTTCTGGTTAGTATCACAACGCTGTGATGGCTCCTGGTGAGAGAATTATCACTGGCCATTGCCCTGGTCATCCTGCACAGACTGATGACAGAGGATTAACACTCACTGTGTGTAGCTGAATGGTGAGGGACAGACTGTCTAAAGGTGCCATTGTGTGTGTGCGTGCGTGTGTGTTTCCGTGCCTGCGTGCTGCATGCATGTGTATATGAGCAGGGAGGAAGGACCTTCCCCCCGTGACTTGCTCTGTCTATGTGACTCAGAGTTCCCCAGCCAGCCTTAGTAGTTTAGCAGAGTTCCCCAGCCAGCCTCAGTAGTTTAACAGAGTTCCCCAGCCAGCCTCAGTAGTTTAGCAGAGTTCCCCAGCCAGTCTCAGTAGTTTAACAGAGTTCCCCAGCCAGCCTCAGTAGTTTAACAGAGTTCCCCAGCCAGCCTCAGTAGTTTAGCAGAGTTCCCCAGCCAGCCTCAGTAGTTTAGCAGAGTTTCCCAGCCAGTCTCAGTAGTTTAACAGAGTTCCCCAGCCAGCCTCAGTAGTTTAGCAGAGTTTCCCAGCCAGTCTCAGTAGTTTAACAGAGTTCCCCAGCCAGCCTCAGTAGTTTAACAGAGTTCCCCAGCCAGCCTCAGTAGTTTAACAGAGTTCCCCAGCCAGCCTCAGTAGTTTAACAGAGTTTCCCAGCCAGCCTCAGTAGTTTAACAGAGTTCCCCAGCCAGCCTCAGTAGTTTAACAGAGTTCCCCAGCCAGCCTCAGTAGTTTAACAGAGTTCCCCAGCCAGCCTCAGTAGTTTAACATAGTTTCCCAGCCAGCCTCAGCAGTTTAACAGAGTTCCCCAGCCAGCCTCAGTAGTTTAACAGAGTTCCCCAGCCAGCCTCAGTAGTTTAGCAGAGTTCCCCAGCCAGCCTCAGCAGTTTAACAGAGTTCCCCAGCCAGCCTTAGTAGTTTAACAGAGTTCCCCAGCCAGCCTTAGTAGTTTAGCAGAGTTCCCCAGCCAGCCTCAGTAGTTTAACAGAGTTCCCCAGCCAGCCTCAGTAGTTTAGCAGAGTTCCCCAGCCAGTCTCAGTAGTTTAACAGAGTTCCCCAGCCAGCCTCAGTAGTTTAACAGAGTTCCCCAGCCAGCCTCAGTAGTTTAGCAGAGTTCCCCAGCCAGCCTCAGTAGTTTAACAGAGTTCCCCAGCCAGCCTCAGTAGATTAGCAGAGTTCCCCAGCCAGCCTCAGTAGTTTAGCAGAGTTCCCCAGCCAGTCTCAGTAGTTTAACAGAGTTCCCCAGCCAGCCTCAGTAGTTTAACAGAGTTCCCCAGCCAGCCTCAGTAGTTTAACAGAGTTCCCCAGCCAGCCTCAGTAGTTTAACAGAGTTCCCCAGCCAGCCTCAGTAGTTTAACAGAGTTCCCCAGCCAGCCTCAGTAGTTTAGCAGAGTTCCCCAGCCAGCCTCAGCAGTTTAACAGAGTTCCCCAGCCAGCCTTAGTAGTTTAGCAGAGTTCCCCAGCCAGCCTTAGTAGTTTAGCAGAGTTCCCCAGCCAGCCTCAGTAGTTTAACAGAGTTCCCCAGCCAGCCTCAGTAGTTTAGCAGAGTTCCCCAGCCAGTCTCAGTAGTTTAACAGAGTTCCCCAGCCAGCCTCAGTAGTTTAGCAGAGTTCCCCAGCCAGCCTCAGTAGTTTAGCAGAGTTTCCCAGCCAGTCTCAGTAGTTTAACAGAGTTTCCCAGCCAGCCTCAGTAGTTTAGCAGAGTTTCCCAGCCAGTCTCAGTAGTTTAACAGAGTTCCCCAGCCAGCCTCAGTAGTTTAACAGAGTTCCCCAGCCAGCCTCAGTAGTTTAACAGAGTTCCCCAGCCAGCCTCAGTAGTTTAACAGAGTTTCCCAGCCAGCCTCCGTAGTTTAACAGAGTTCCCCAGCCAGCCTCAGTAGTTTAACAGAGTTCCCCAGCCAGCCTCAGTAGTTTAACAGAGTTCCCCAGCCAGCCTCAGTAGTTTAACAGAGTTCCCCAGCCAGCCTCAGTAGTTTAACAGAGTTCCCCAGCCAGCCTCAGTAGTTTAACATAGTTTCCCAGCCAGCCTCAGCAGTTTAACAGAGTTCCCCAGCCAGCCTCAGTAGTTTAACAGAGTTCCCCAGCCAGCCTCAGTAGTTTAGCAGAGTTCCCCAGCCAGCCTCAGCAGTTTAACAGAGTTCCCCAGCCAGCCTCAGTAGTTTAACAGAGTTCCCCAGCCAGCCTTAGTAGTTTAGCAGAGTTCCCCAGCCAGCCTTAGTAGTTTAGCAGAGTTCCCCAGCCAGCCTCAGTAGTTTAGCAGAGTTCCCCAGCCAGCCTCAGTAGTTTAACAGAGTTCCCCAGCCAGCCTCAGTAGTTTAGCAGAGTTCCCCAGCCAGTCTCAGTAGTTTAACAGAGTTCCCCAGCCAGCCTCAGTAGTTTAACAGAGTTCCCCAGCCAGCCTCAGTAGTTTAGCAGAGTTCCCCAGCCAGCCTCAGTAGTTTAACAGAGTTCCCCAGCCAGCCTCAGTAGTTTAGCAGAGTTCCCCCGCCAGCCTCAGTAGTTTAGCAGAGTTCCCCAGCCAGTCTCAGTAGTTTAACAGAGTTCCCCAGCCAGCCTCAGTAGTTTAACAGAGTTCCCCAGCCAGCCTCAGTAGTTTAACAGAGTTCCCCAGCCAGCCTCAGCAGTTTAACAGAGTTCCCCAGCCAGCCTCAGTAGTTTAGCAGAGTTTCCCAGCCAGCCTCAGTAGTTTAGCAGAGTTCCCCAGCCAGCCTCAGTAGTTTAGCAGAGTTCCCCAGCTAGCCTCAGTAGTTTATCAGAATTCCCCAAACAGCCTCAGTAGTTTAGCAGAGTTCCCCAGCCAGCCTCAGTAATTTATATGTGACAGGCTGTCTTTGATTGTATGCAGATCATACCTCAGAGCCGTGCATTGTATGCATTTTTTCTTCACATTAACACCCTATTCCCTATAAAGTACTCTACTTTTGACCAGGGCCCAGGCCAAACCTAGTTCACTTTATAGGGAATATGGTGCCATTTGGGACTGAGGTCGCTACATCACTAGTTTTATTACCCTGATTAAACTTAACACAGCCATTCATATCAATGCTATGGGTCATCAGTGTTTGACATACTGCCTTACAGACATGACATAGCAACCTGGCATAGCTGACCAGACAGAGCATTCCTGACATAGGAGACCAGGCATAGCAGCCCTGACATAGCAGACCTGACATAGCAAACCTGGTATAGCAGACCTGAAATAGCAGACCTGACATAGCAGACCTGAAATAGCCGACCTGGCATACTGTAGCAGACCTGGCATTGCAGACCTGACATTGCAGACCTGACATTGCAGACCTGATATAGCAGACCTGAAATAGCAGACCTGGCATACTGGAGCAGACCTGGCATTGCAGACCTGACATAGCAGACCTGATATAGCAGACCTGAAATAGCAGACCTGATATAGCAGACCTGAAATAGCAGACCTGATATAGCAGACCTGAAATAGCAGACCTGATATAGCAGACCTGAAATAGCAGACCTGATATAGCAGACCTGAAATAGCAGACCTGATATAGCAGACCTGAAATAGCAGACCTGATATAGCAGACCTGAAATAGTAGACCTGATATAGCAGACCTGAAATAGCAGACCTGGCATACCGTAGCAGACCTGGCATTGCAGACCTGACATAGCAGACCTGATATAGCAGACCTGAAATAGCAGACCTGGCATACTGGAGCAGACCTGGCATTGCATACCTGACATAGCAGACCTGATATAGCAGACCTGAAATAGCAGACCTGATATAGCAGACCTGACATAGCAGACCTGGCATACTGTAGCAGACCTGGCATTGCAGACCTGACATTGCAGACCTGACATAGCAGACCTGGCATAGCAGACCTGATATACCAGACCTGATATAGCAGACCTGACATAGCAGATCTGGCATACTGTAGCAGACCTGGCATTGCAGACCTGATATAGCAGACCTGAAATAGCAGCCCTGGCATACTGGAGCAGACCTGGCATTGCAGACCTGACATAGCAGACCTGATATAGCAGACCTGAAATAGCAGACCTGATATAGCAGACCTGAAATAGCAGACCTGCTATAGAAGACCTGAAATAGCAGACCTGATATAGCAGACCTGAAATAGCAGACCTGATATAGCAGACCTGATATAGCAGACCTGAAATAGCAGACCTGCTATAGCAGACCTGAAATAGCATACCTGATATAGCAGACCTGAAATAGCAGACCTGATATAGCAGACCTGAAATAGCAGACCTGAAATAGCAGACCTGAAATAGCAGACGTGGCATACTGGAGCAGACCTGGCATAGCAGACCTGAAATAGCAAACCTGACAGAGCAGACCTGATATAGCAGACCTGATATAGCAGACCTGATATAGCAGACCTGACATAGCAGACCTGGCATACTGTAGCAGACCTGACATTGCAGACCTGACATTGCAGACCTGACATAGCAGACCTGGCATACTGTAGCAGACCTGGCATTGCAGACCTGACATTGCAGACCTGATATAGCAGACCTGAAATAGCAGACCTGGCATACTGGAGCAGACCTGGCATAGCAGACCTGGCATTGCAGACCTGACATAGCAGACCTGACATAGCAGACCTGGCATAGCAGGCCTGACATAGCAGACCTGGCATACCAGACATGCTATAGCAGCCCTGAAATAGCAGACCTGAAATAGCAGACCTGAAATAGCAGACCTGACATAGCAGACCTGGCATAGCAGCCCTGAAGTAGCAGACCTGGCATAGCAGCCCTGAAGTAGCAGACCTAACATAGCAGTGTTGCTCCTTCCACACTGTTTATGCAGTAGGCTCAGCCAGGCCAGACGGAGGTAGGTATCCCCATCGCAGTGGTGTGTGTTGTGCTATGCAATGATAGGTATCAGTGGTTTTGTGCTATGCAGTGGTGTGCATGATTATCGACCGGCCTGGCGGCGCTGTGCTGTGGTGTGTCGTGCAGGATAATGGCCGTGGCAGCGTGGCTCTGTTGACTGCTCTGCGGTCAGATCATCAGCTCAGCGCTGCAGGGAGGAGGCTTGTGGTTAGACTGCAGACACACAGATACAAAGAGAGCAGGCCAGGCCGTTCAAGAGGAGCAGCTGCTGGAATAGGATGCCCTATTGCTTTGTCTCTCTCTATATATCTATATCTCATTCTCTGTCTGTCTGTCTGTCTGTCTCTTTCTTTCTTTCTCTCTCTTCTTCTCTCTCTTCACCCAAACCTCCTTTCTCGTCATTCCTTCCCCCCCACCTGTCCTTCGCCCTCCAGCATGTTGGGGCAGCATCTCAGACATCACCCTGGCCACCTGTCCTAATGGCATCCACTGTGAGAGAGTACAGACACACACACACACACACACACACACACACACACACACACAACATGCAACCACACATGCATCCCAGCCGAGTGCCTGGAGCTAATGCAGCAGTCTGATAAATGGTGGAATCAGCCTGAGGGGGAAGCGGGGAGTACTGCGTGCAGCCGGGCATAGCGCTCTGATTCAGCCCTGCTGCTGACGATACCCACATGGTTTCATCAATTCTGCAGGTTTGCAGAGGTTTGCCACAAGCACACCCACAGTTTCACATGCACCTTTCAGTATATTTGGCAATGTGGCGATATTTTGACATCATTCTAATAGTTTTGGGACATCAAATATATTGATTTATATGATGTTTGATTGCTATAGAAACATACTGGCCATTGATCTTGGTCTAAGTGACAGTAAGATTGTGTTTACTTGTTGATTTCAGGTACACCAGTGGTTATATGAGTGTGAAGATGAATTTAATTCACTATTATCTCCAATGATCTATCTATCTATCTATCTATCTATCTATCTATCTATCTATCTATCTATCTATAAGTGAGGATTGGGATGAGACAGTTGATATATGATTTTATTTGAATTTGAATATTAGTTATATTCAAGCGTTTGTTGCGGCCCGCCTTGATTTATACCAGCTCATACATTATAAGTACCAGAGGCTCCCATCTCATGTCCTGGTATAACACCATTAGCATAATTTGTGTCTAACCGTGAAAGAGATTGGATTGACAGTTTGTATAATTGAGAGAATTTCATGTCATTGCCTTTGCTTGGTTTTCTATGGTTGGCAAGTACAATGGTTATTGAAACCACAAGAGTAGTTAGTTAAATTAGTTTCTTGAGTTTCAGAAAATGGCTATTGAAATGACAAGTTAGATTAGTTAGCTTGTCAGTTATGATAAGGTCATTTCCATGTAAAAGGACATGTAAAACACCAACATGTGAAGCTCATAGGAGCATGTCAAATTGGGTGTCAAATGAAAGCTAAGAGTCTATATTTTTGAGAAATTAAGGCATAGGTATATCAACTTTCCAATCTGAAAATGAGATACTGTATATTTACTTTTGGAGACATTTTTCTGCCTTCTGTATGTTTAAAAAACATCGCTTTGTGCCTTGAAATTCTGATACCAAAAACACACATCTTTAAGATATTTTCTCATTTATTTCCCTCATGAGGATGATTTAAGTCCAGAGAAATAACAAGTAAAGAGAGACCTATCAATTAGTTGTAAAGTTTTTACTGATATCAATTTAGTTTATTTCTTTAAGTGGTTAAACTGGAATTACGTTACCAAATTGGTATCGGAATTTCCGAAAAATCAATAACGGAATTTCTGCAATTGAATTGGCTACAATGGGAAATCATAGTAGTCACAAACCACAGTTTGGTTCACAAGTTTGAACAGCACAGTACACTACAGCACAGTAGAGTACAGTAAAGAAAAATATAGTTTAGTACTGTAGAGTAGAGTTGAGTACACTATAATGTACTATACTGAACTATACTCTACTGTACTGTACTGAACTATACTGTACTTTACTTTACTGTACTCTACTGAACTCGACTGTACTCTAGTGAACTATACTGTTCTGTGTTGTTCTGTCCTCTACTGTACTCTACTGAGCCTTACTGTCCTGTACTTTGATGTCCACATTTGTGAAACATAGACGTCTATGATTGGTTCAAATTTGTTTGGCGGCAGAGCACATAAAAAAATATAGCCAGTGTGTAGAATAATACCCAAATATGCAAAGGAGGATATTGGATATTTATACCTTTGTGTACCTATTTAGGATACATAACCAAGAAGAGAACGACATTCATAACCATAATTATGCATTTCTGTGTAGTATAGATACGGGACCCATGATGAAGTCATCACAGGTCATCCATCTATATGTGTGTCCCAATTTCTCACAAATCCTATTTCCTATATAGTGCACTCCTTTTTACCAAAGCCCCAGAGAATAGAGTTCCATTGGGGATGCAACCTATGTATATGTGTTGGTCAGAGTTGATGAGAAGTGCACATTGAGATCAGAGATGTGTCTGTATGATGCATTTACTCACACAGAGTGGTCATTTCTCACGCCTAAGAACATAAAGGGTTGTATCCCAAATGACACACTATTTCCTATATAGCGCACTACTTCCCATAGTGTACTGGTCAAAAGTAATGCACTATACATGTATAGGGAATAGAGTACCATTTGGGATGCAGACATAGCCTCTTGGCTTAAGATCTCTTCCACATCTCAATACAGTGCTGCTTCATTGTTCTATCTTACTGTCACAGCCTGCCTATAGAACCAGGCTCATCCATTACCTGATGAGTGTAGAGCGCTACAGGCCTCTCCACTGTTAACCAGGTCTAATCCGGCTGGGTGCTGTCTGACATCTTTCACTAGTTGACTTGGAGCTTTACCATGGAGCTTTAATCCTTATTACCACTCCCCTCTCTGGTGAAATAAATCACACACGCAGACACACATCTGGGCAGCAGGGCTGGGGCAGCTCTCTCTGTTACACACACACACACACACACACACACACACACACACACACACACACACACACACACACACACACACACACACACACACACACACACACACACACACACACACACACACACACACACACACACACACTCCTCAGGGGACCAGGTTGAGAGCGGTGCACTCTGCTGTAACTGTAGCTGTACCTCTAACCTCAACCTGTCCCCTTTTATATCGAGTGCAATGGCTGTTTGATTGCCAGAGGTTTAGGCCCTGGAGCAACAATGGAAGGAAACTTCATCATTTAAACTGTTATGATCTTTTACTGTGTTCTATTGCATTATTATCATAACCTCAGTCCATTGCAGTAGCCCAGGCACTTTCTTTGATATCACTTTCAATAGAAGGAGGCTAAGATCATTTGTATGGTATTTAAGTCATTTGGTGTTTGTGTGAGTGTGAAGGAGACAAACTGAATCCCAGACTAATTTTTATCAGCCTCATCGATCTGGTTCTCCCTCCTCCTCTCTCCTCCTCCCCTCCTCCCCTAACGTCCCTCCTCCCTCCTCCTCCCACCTCCTTCCCCTCCTCATCTTCTCGTTCCCCCTCCTCTTTCCTCCCTCCTCCCCCTCCCTCCTCCCCCTCCCAGACTTGACCTTCAGCGTGGGAGGTATCACAGAGACATGTGACCTCCGCACTGGGCCGCTGCATTCTCCACACACACACACACACACACACACACACACACACACACACACACACACACACACACACACACACACACACACACACACACACACACACACACACACACACACACACACACACACACACACACACACACACACACACAGAGGGGGAAGGGGCCATGAGGAGAAAGTCATGGTTCCTGTTCTCTCTGTTTGTCGTCAGCACCTTCTCAGGTGGTTGAGGTTTCTCCCTCTCTCTCCAAACTCAGCTGAGCGCTGCCATAGGCCTGTGTGTCTCTGTGTGTGTGTGTGTGTGTGTGTGTGTGTGTGTGTGTGTGTGTGTGTGTGTTTCTGTGTGTGCGAGTCTCCGTCTCCATGTATGTGTGTGTGTGTGTGTGTGTGTGTGTGTGTGTGTGTGTGTGTGTGTGTGTGTGTGTGTGTGTGTGTGCATGAGTACAGGCGCAGCTGTGTGTGTGTGAGGAAGGGGTTCTGCTGTGTGTGGAGCTGCAGGCAGGCAGGGGCCTGTATTGATGTCCGCTAGCTGCCTCCCCTGGGCAGGGCTCTGTGGGATAGTGTGTCAGTAGGACAAAGGGTTGGCGCCACCCGTCCTGCTCTATGCGCCACTAACTACAATTAATTACAAACCAATCGAATTTGTTGCAGCCAATTGGTAAACTAATTGGTCATTTCAGCTGGACATCTAGCCGTGGCGATCGCCGGGGTCCTGGGCCAGTCAATTTCTTTCTCTGAGGGACTTTTGTTCTCTCTGTGACTGTCCGTGGATCTGCCTGAACAAAATAAATGTATTTTATAGCCCGCGGAGGCAGCCGGGGTTGGAGAAAGACGTGAATCAGTTACTCACGCACGCACACAGACACGCATACACACACATACACCCACACTCCTCCAGCTGCTTGTCTTGTTTGTCTCTTCTAGGCTGTGGACAGAGGGGTGGACAGGGGATACAGAGGGTTCCGGTTACGACTATACCCCTCCTGAGTGGCCCTGGATGGGACGCGATAGAGGCACAGCCCTGGGCTCTGGGTCTTTCCAGACATTCCACTCAAATAGGGCCATTAGCTGGGAGCGATGCCTTGTTCTCCTGGCCCATTCAGGGCTATTCTCTGCCTTTCAGACTTTCTGTAGGACTGGTAATGTGTCAGGTAGGTGGTGGGAAGGGATGCAGGAGGGGGGCAGACAGGATAACAAGCTTATTTTAAATAGTACCAAGACAGGATTTATTTTCATCAAAAACCTCCCTTGTGACTGTTTATTTCTCTTTCTCAGTTGGTCAATGCTAGGATAGTGGATTTGATTCCTGTATATGTTATATTGTGTAATGTCCGTGGTTTTACATACACTGAAAACTCTCAGGGCAATTTCAGTCAGCCAGACGTCCATGTGTCTACTTGTCAGTCTATCTGAGAGGAAGTGGATGAAAGGGAAAGGAAGGCATGTGGAGATGATAGGGTTTCTGAGAGGAAGTGGATGAAAGGGAAAGGAAGGCATGTGGAGGTGATAGGGTTTCTGAGAGGAAGTGGATGAAAGGGAAAGGAAGGCATGTGGAGGTGATAGGGTTTCTGAGAGGAAGTAGATGAAAGGGAAAGGAAGGCATGTGGAGGTGATAGGGTTTCTGAGAGGAAGTGGATGAAAGGGAAAGGAAGGCATGTGGAGGTGATAGGGTTTCTGAGAGGAAGTGGATGAAAGGGAAAGGAAGGCATGTGGAGGTGATAGGGTATCTGAGAGGAAGTGGATGAAAGGGAAAGGAAGGCATGTGGAGGTGATAGGGTTTCTGAGAGGAAGTGGATGAAAGGGAAAGGAAGGCATGTGGAGGTGATAGGGTTTCTGAGAGGAAGTGGATGAAAGGGAAAGGAAGGCATGTGGAGGTGATAGGGTTTCTGAGAGGAAGTGGATGAAAGGGAAAGGAAGGCATGTGGAGGTGATAGGGTTTCTGAGAGGAAGTGGATGAAAGGGAAAGGAAGGCATGTGGAGGTGATAGGGTTTCTGAGAGGAAGTGGATGAAAGGGAAAGGAAGGCATGTGGAGGTGATAGGGTTTCTGAGAGGAAGTGGATGAAAGGGAAAGGAAGGCATGTGGAGGTGATAGGGTTTCTGAGAGGAAGTGGATGAAAGGGAAAGGAAGGCATGTGGAGGTGATAGGGTTTCTGAGAGGAAGTGGATGAAAGGGAAAGGAAGGCATGTGGAGGTGATAGGGTTTCTGAGAGGAAGTGGATGAAAGGGAAAGGAAGGCATGTGGAGATGATAGGGTTTCTGAGAAGCATCAATCTCCCAATTAGTCCTGAAATAACCTGACTGGGTCTGGAACAGCAGAGACAGGGGAGAGAGAGGGGTTAGAAGGGTGAGAAGGAAGACAGGGAGGAGGGGGATCGGTGCTCAGCTCACTGAGCCTGTCAGTAGTGGAACCAGAGAGGCCGGGAGGAGTGTGGCGGAGAGGGAGAGGTAGAGAGAGAGAGAGAACGAGAGAGAGACACCTTTCTCTGACAGCTCTACCTCCATTTGACTGAAATATTATCATACTGTAAATGCATGAGTCTCTGCTTCTTGGTAAAACAGCAGTACAGCATTTCTTAGGAATGCTGGTTGTGTTTCACAAGAAACTGTTACAGTCCTGGGATTTCAAACTTGTTTGGGCTTATTCCAGTTAAGACGAACAGAGTTTGAACACAGATGCCCAGAATAAGTTGGTTTCCCTGGCTCATTGTGACCAATGTATACCAGTCCCAATGTCAAGAACCCTAAAACTGAAAAACAACTGGCATCATAAACAGAGAGGGTCAATGGGCTGAGCTGTAATTCAAGGTAATCCACCAGTTTATTGGCTCTAACAGAATGACCAGTACACCCATAAATTGATTAAGGAATAAAAGTGCAGGGCTTTTACACAGGACCACAATTTGTGCTTTTAGCTCAGACTGTACATTGATTGGTTTACTAGTTGTTTGCATGCATATGTTACATATGTGGCACATGGCTTTGTTTCCCATAAGGGTAATAACTCAGTTTACTGGATGGAGAAATGTATTTTACATGAGCTAGTTGGTAGTATTACACTGACTCCCCCACTGGGGGAGGTAGTAATAGTGAACTTCAGTCATCATCAGGGGAGGTAGTAATGGTGAATTTCAGTCATCATCAGGGGAGGTAGTAATGGTGAACTTCAGTCATCATCAGGGGAGGTAGTAATGGTGAACTTCATTCATCATCAGGGGAGGTAGTAATGGTGAACTTCAGTCATCATCAGGGGAGGTAGTAATGGTGAACTTCAATCATCATCAGGGGAGGTAGTAATGGTGAACTTCAGTAATCAACAGGGGAGGTAGTAATGGTGAACTTCAGTCATCATCAGGGGAGGTAGTAATGGTGAACTTCAGTCATCATCAGGGGAGGTAGTAATGGTGAACTTCAGTAATCATCAGGGGAGGTAGTAATTGTGAACTTCAGTCATCATCAGGGGAGGTAGTAATGGTGAACTTCAGTCATCATCAGGGGAGGTAGTAATGGTGAAATTCAGTCATCATCAGGGGAGATAGTAAGGGTGAACTTCAGTCATCATCAGGGGAGGTAGTAATGGTGAATTTCAATCATCATCAGGGGAGGTAGTAATGGTGAACTTCAATCATCATCAGGGGAGGCAGTAATGGTGAACTTCAGTCATCATCAGGGGAGGTAGTAATGGTGAACTTCAATCATCATCAGGGAAGGTAGTAATGGTGAACTTCAGTAATCATCAGGGGAGGTAGTAATTGTGAACTTCAGTCATCATCAGGGGAGGTAGTAATGGTGAACTTCAGTCATCATCAGGGGAGGTAGTAATGGTGAACTTCAGTCATCATCAGGGGAGGTAGTAATGGTGAACTTCAATCATCATCAGGGGAGGTAGTAATGGTGAACTTCAGTCATCATCAGGGGAGGTAGTAATGGTGAACTTCAGTCATCATTAGGGGAGGTAGTAATGGTGAAATTCAGTCATCATCAGGGGAGATAGTAAGGGTGAACTTCAGTCATCATCAGGGGAGGTAGTAATGGTGAATTTCAGTCATCATCAGGGGAGGTAGTAATGGTGAACTTCAGTCATCATCAGGGGAGGCAGTAATGGTGAACTTCAGTCATCATCAGGGGAGGTAGTAATGGTGAACTTCAGTCATCATCAGGGGAGGTAGTAATGGTGAAATTCAGTCATCATCAGGGGAGATAGTAAGGGTGAACTTCAGTCATCATCAGGGGAGGTAGTAATGGTGAATTTCAGTCATCATCAGGGGAGGTAGTAATGGTGAACTTCAATCATCATCAGGGGAGGCAGTAATGGTGAACTTCAGTCATCATCAGGGGAGGTAGTAATGGTGAACTTCAGTCAACATCAGGGGAGGTAGTAATGGTGAACTTCAGTCATCATCAGGGGAGGTAGTAATGGTTAATTTCAGTCATTATCAGGGAAGATAGTAAGGGTGAACTTCAGTCATCATCAGGGGAGGTAGTAATGGTGAATTTCAGTTATCATCAGGGGAAATATTAATGGTGAACTTCAGTCATCATCAGGGGAGGCAGTAATGGTGAACTTCAGTCATCATCAGGGGAGATAGTAATGGTGAACTTCAGTCATCATCAGGGGAGGTAGTAATGGTGAACTTCAGTCATCATCAGGGGAGGTAGTAATGGTCCATTTCAGTCATCACCAGGGGAGGTAGTAATGGCGAAGTTCAGTCATCATCAGGGGAGGTAGTAATGGTGAACTTCAGTCATCATCAGGGGAGGTAGTAATGGTAAACTTCAGTCATCATCAGGGGAGGTAGAAATGGTGAACTTCAGTAATCAACAGGGGAGGTAATAAGGTTGAACTTCAGTTATCATCAGGGGAGATAGTAAGGGTGAACTTCAGTCATCATCAGGGGAGGTAGTAAGGTTAAACTTCAGTCATCATCAGGGTAGGTAGTAATAGTGAACTTCAGTCGTCATCAGGGGAGGTAGTAATGGTGAACTTCAGTCATCATCAGGGAAGATAGTAAGGGTGAACTTCAGTCATCATCAGGGGAGGTAGTAATGGTGAATTTCAGTCATCATCAGGGGAGATAGTAATGGTGAACTTCAGTCATCATCAGGGGAGGCAGTAATGGTGAACTTCAGTCATCATCAGGGGAGGTAGTAATGGTGAACTACAATCATCATCAGGGGAGGTAGTAAGGTTAAACTTCAGTCATCATCAGGCGAGGTAGTAATGGTGAACTTCAGTCGTCATCAGGGGAGGTAGTAATGGTAAACTTCAGTCATCATCAGGGGAGGTAGAAATGGTGAACTTCAGTAATCAACAGGGGAGGTAATAAGGTTGAACTTCAGTCATCATCAGGGGAGGTAGTAAGGTTAAACTTCAGTCATCATCAGGCGAGGTAGTAATGGTGAACTTCAGTCGTCATCAGGGGAGGTAGTAATGGTGAACTTCAGTCATCATCAGGGAAGATAGTAAGGGTGAACTTCAGTCATCATCAGGGGAGGTAGTAATGGTGAATTTCAGTCATCATCAGGGGAGATAGTAATGGTGAACTTCAGTCATCATCAGGGGATGCAGTAATGGTGAACTTCAGTCATCATCAGGGGAGGTAGTAATGGTGAACTTCAATCATCATCAGGTGAGGTAGTAATGGTGAACTTCAGTCATCATCAGGGGAGATAGTAAGGGTGAACTTCAGTCATCATCAGGGGAGGTAGTAATGGTGAATTTCAATCATCATCAGGGGAGGTAGTAATGGTGAACTTCAATCATCATCAGGGGAGGCAGTAATGGTGAACTTCAGTCATCATCAGGGGAGGTAGTAATGGTGAACTTCAATCATCATCAGGGAAGGTAGTAATGGTGAACTTCAGTAATCATCAGGGGAGGTAGTAATTGTGAACTTCAGTCATCATCAGGGGAGGTAGTAATGGTGAACTTCAGTCATCATCAGGGGAGGTAGTAATGGTGAACTTCAGTCATCATCAGGGGAGGTAGTAATGGTGAACTTCAATCATCATCAGGGGAGGTAGTAATGGTGAACTTCAGTCATCATCAGGGGAGGTAGTAATGGTGAACTTCAGTCATCATTAGTGGAGGTAGTAATGGTGAAATTCAGTCATCATCAGGGGAGATAGTAAGGGTGAACTTCAGTCATCATCAGGGGAGGTAGTAATGGTGAATTTCAGTCATCATCAGGGGAGGTAGTAATGGTGAACTTCAGTCATCATCAGGGGAGGCAGTAATGGTGAACTTCAGTCATCATCAGGGGAGGTAGTAATGGTGAACTTCAGTCATCATCAGGGGAGGTAGTAATGGTGAAATTCAGTCATCATCAGGGGAGATAGTAAGGGTGAACTTCAGTCATCATCAGGGGAGGTAGTAATGGTGAATTTCAGTCATCATCAGGGGAGGTAGTAATGGTGAACTTCAATCATCATCAGGGGAGGCAGTAATGGTGAACTTCAGTCATCATCAGGGGAGGTAGTAATGGTGAACTTCAGTCAACATCAGGGGAGGTAGTAATGGTGAACTTCAGTCATCATCAGGGGAGGTAGTAATGGTTAATTTCAGTCATTATCAGGGAAGATAGTAAGGGTGAACTTCAGTCATCATCAGGGGAGGTAGTAATGGTGAATTTCAGTTATCATCAGGGGAAATATTAATGGTGAACTTCAGTCATCATCAGGGGAGGCAGTAATGGTGAACTTCAGTCATCATCAGGGGAGATAGTAATGGTGAACTTCAATCATCATCAGGGGAGGCAGTAATGGTGAACTTCAGTCATCATCAGGGGAGGTAGTAATGGTGAACTTCAGTCATCATCAGGGGAGGTAGTAATGGTGAACTTCAGTCATCATTAGTGGAGGTAGTAATGGTGAAATTCAGTCATCATCAGGGGAGATAGTAATGGTAAACTTCAGTCATCATCAGGGGAGGTAGAAATGGTGAATTTCAGTCATCATCAGGGGAGGTAATAAGGTTGAACTTCAGTCATCATCAGGGGAGGTAGTAAGGTTAAACTTCAGTCATCATCAGGGTAGGTAGTAATAGTGAACTTCAGTCGTCATCAGGGGAGGTAGTAATGGTGAACTTCAGTCATCATCAGGGAAGATAGTAAGGGTGAACTTCAGTCATCATCAGGGGAGGTAGTAATGGTGAATTTCAGTCATCATCAGGGGAGATAGTAATGGTGAACTTCAGTCATCATCAGGGGAGGCAGTAATGGTGAACTTCAGTCATCATCAGGGGAGGTAGTAATGGTGAACTACAAACATCATCAGGGGAGGTAGTAAGGTTAAACTTCAGTCATCATCAGGCGAGGTAGTAATGGTGAACTTCAGTCGTCATCAGGGGAGGTAGTAATGGTAAACTTCAGTCATCATCAGGGGAGGTAGAAATGGTGAACTTCAGTAATCAACAGGGGAGGTAATAAGGTTGAACTTCAGTCATCATCAGGGGAGATAGTAAGGGTGAACTTCAGTCATCATCAGGGGAGGTAGTAAGGTTAAACTTCAGTCATCATCAGGCGAGGTAGTAATGGTGAACTTCAGTCGTCATCAGGGGAGGTAGTAATGGTGAACTTCAGTCATCATCAGGGAAGATAGTAAGGGTGAACTTCAGTCATCATCAGGGGAGGTAGTAATGGTGAATTTCAGTCATCATCAGGGGAGATAGTAATGGTGAACTTCAGTCATCATCAGGGGAGGCAGTAATGGTGAACTTCAGTCATCATCAGGGGAGGTAGTAATGGTGAACTTCAATCATCATCAGGTGAGGTAGTAATGGTGAACTTCATTCATCATCAGGGGAGGTAGTAATGGTGAACTTCAGTAATCAACAGGGGAGGTAGTAAGGTTCAACTTCAGTCATCATCAGGGGAGATAGTAAGTGTGAACTTCAGTCATAATCATGGAAGGTAGTAAGGTTAAACTTCAGTCATCATCAGGGGAGGTAGTAATGGTGAACTTCAGTCATCATCAGGGGAGGTAGTAATGGTGAACTTCAGTCATCATCAGGGGAGGTAGTAATGGTGAACTTCATTCATCATCAGGGGAGGTAGTAATGGTGAACTTCAGTCATCATCAGGGGAGATAGTAATGGTGAACTTCAGTCATCATCAGGGGAGGTAGTAATGGTGAACTTCAGTCATCATCAGGGGAGGTAGTAATGGTGAACTTCAGTCATCATCAGGGGAGGTAGTAATGGTGAACTTCATTCATCATCAGGGGAGGTAGTAATGGTGAACTTCAGTCATCATCAGGGGAGGTAGTAATGGTGAACTTCAGTCATCATCAGGGGAGATAGTAATGTTGAACTTCAGTCATCATCAGGGGAGATAGTAATGGTGAACTTCAGTCATCATCAGGGGAGGTAGTAATGGTGAACTTCAGTCATCATCAGGGGAGATAGTAATGGTGAACTTCAGTCATCATTAGGGGAGGTAGTAATGGTGAACTTCAGTCATCATCATCGTAATGAAACAGCCTTAGAATCAAATGTATCCACCTAGGACCATAAAGGGTTATTTGGCTTGGCCCTGTGTAGAAAAAAACGTTCCTGCTTCTAGGTAGAACATTATCACCAACAAAAAACTGTTTTAGAACTTTTTTTGCTGGATGAACAAGGTTCCCTTGTTCTTGTTGGAGAACCCTTTTAGAACCCTTTTTTCTAAGAGTGATATCCAGTGCAGGTAAAGTGGCAGTATTTTAGAGCTTGATTTCCCGTAACTGATCTACCATGAGACAATGTGACTTAGAGGTTTCACCTATTACATTAACACTGCTGATCCATGCAGGATAAACAGAAAGGCTAACCAGATTACAAGCACATTCCCTTCTCAAATACCCAGTCTACATTGCCAGGATCCTAGGCCCCCATTGGACTAAAACTAGAGGATCAATCGCTGCCTGAAAATCATTTGTTTAATTTGATTTGTGTGGATTTTCTCTCCTTAAGCACGGAAACAGTGGAAAGAAAAATACAAGTGTAAAAAGTGTGGTTAGAGTCTGAAACATTGGTTCAATATGTACATTATTCTGCAACCCGACACCACAGGAAATAGATATTGATCATGATGACCATTTAGTCACTGTGGAAGCTAGTGGAGTGAGTGGGTGCCGGGCTGGACTCAGACAGTGTTAGGACCAAAGAAGAAGAACAAGAAGAACAAGAACAAGAAGCACAAGAAGAAAAATAAGTAGAAGAAGAACATGAAATAGAAGAAGAAGAAGTAGAAGTAGAAGAAGTAGAAGAAGTGTTACATGTGATGTATGTGTGATCCAGAAGAGCTGGTAGAAATGCACTTCAACCACTGCTGTGAAGTCTGGTTGTGCTGTTACTCACTTAGAGCTATTTGTGTCCTCCCTCTCTCTTTCTTTGGCGTTTGCATTATT